>NC_029780.3:103906689-103931149 GCF_000817695.3 Arachis duranensis
AAGATATCACTTGTTCTTAAACCGGATGAATGTGATGATCCGTGACACTCATCATCATTCTCAACTATGAACGTGTGCTTGACAACCACCTCCGTTCTACCTTAGATTGAGTAGATATCTCTTGGATTCCTTAATCAGAATCTTCGTGGTATAAGCTAGAACTGCTGGCGGCATTCAAGAGAATCCGGAAGGTCTAAACCTTGTCTGTGGTATTCTGAGTAGGATTCAATAATTGAATGATTGTAACGAGCTTCAAACTCCTGAGGGCGGGACGTTAGTGACAGACGCAAAAGAATCACTAGATTCTATTCCGGCCTGATTGAGAACCGACAGATGGATAGCCGTACCGTGACAGCGTGCGTTGAACATTTCCACTGAGAGGATGGGAGGTAGCCACTGACAACGGTGAAACCCTTGCATAGAAGAAGACAGTAGGAAAGCAGAGATTCAGAAGATGGAGCATCTTCAAAACCTCAACCTATTCTCCATTACTGCAAAACAAGTACTTATTTCATGTTCTTTTACTTTTCACAATCAACCGTGATAATTATTGATATTCTGACTAAGATTTACAAGATAACCATAGCTTGCTTCAAGCCGACAATCTCCGTGGGATCGACCCTTACTCACGTAAGGTATTACTTGGACGACCCAGTGCACTTGCTGGTTAGTTGTGCGGGGTTGCAAAAGTGTGATTGCAATTTCGTGCACCAATAGGCGTATGAAGATACTGTGCTCCTTTTGAATCTTTGCTTTCCTACTGCCTTCATCCAATCCTTTTTACTCCTTTCTATGGCAAGCTGTATGTAGGGCATCACTGTTGTCAATGACTACATCCCATTCTCTCAGTGAAAAAGGTCCAAATTCTCTGTCACGGCACGGCTAATCATCTGTCGGTTCTCAATCATGTCGGAATAGAATCCCTTGATTCTTTTGCGTTTGTCATCACGCCCAACAATCGCGAGTTTGAAGCTCGTCACAGTCATCCAATCCCTGAATCCTACTCGGAATACCACAGACGAGGTTTAGACTTTCCGGATTCTCATGAATGCCGCCATCAATTCTAGCTTATACCACGAAGACTCTGATTAAGGAATCCAAGAGATATGCGCTCAGTCTAAGCTAGAACGGAGGTAGTTGTCAGTCACGCGTTCATAGGTGAGAATGCTGATGAGTGTCATGGATCATCACATTCATCATGGTGAAGTGCAACGAATATCTTAGAATAGGAATGAACTGAATTGAATAGAAAATAGTAGTAATTGCATTAAAACTCGAGGTACAGCAGAGCTCCACACCCTTAATCTATGGTGTGTAGAAACTCAACCGTTGAAAATACATAAGTGATAGTTGTCCAGACATGGCCGAATGGCCAGCTCCCATGAACGTGATCAATAGTCTCCTAAGATAAATAATGGAATAAAACTGAGACCAAAGATGTGTGGTCAAAAGACCGAATGGTCAAAGACATCTAATACAATAATAAAATGTCCTATTTATACTATACTAGCTACTAGGGTTTACAGAAATAAGTAATTGATGCAGAAATTAACTTCCGGGGCCCACTTAGTGTGTGCTTGGGCTGAGCTTGAGCTTTACACATGCAGAGGCTTCTTTTGGAGTTGAACGCCAAGTTGTAACGTGTTTTTGGCGTTCAACTCTGGTTCGTGACGTGTTTCTGGCGTTTGACTCCAGAATGCAGCATGGAACTGGCGTTGAGCGCCAGTTTACATCATCTAATCACAAATAAAGTATAGACTATTATATATTGCTGGAAAGATCTGGATGTCTACTTTCCAAAGCCGTTGAGAGCGCACCATTTGGAGTTTTGTAGCTCCAGAAAATCCATTTCGAGTGCAGAAAGGTCAGAATCCAACAGCATCAACAGTCCTTTGTCAACCTTCTATCAAAGTATTGCTTATGTCCCTCAATTTCAGCCAGAAAATACCTGAAATTATAGAAAAATTCACAAACTCATAGTAAAGTCCAGAAATGTGAATTTATCATAAAAACTAATGAAAAAATCCTTAAAAATAACTATATCCTACTAAAAACTACCTAAAAACAATGCCAAAAAGCGTATAAATTATCCGCTCATCAGTCATCTTTATAAGAGATTATATTTATTAAGAACTCTGTTCATTCTAGAAAAGTGTTAGCATGTTCTACTTACATTGCTGTTGATCCAGCGACGGGGTTGCAGTGTGCACATGTCCTCTCGAAACAGTACTATACGTAGCCTTCCTTCATACGACGCCATGGCCTGCTCTTCCCCTAACGACGCATTGACAGCCCATTGTCGCACTCTCTCCTCATCATCCTCATCGATCTTTCGACCCTTTAGCAATGAATGCACCTTTATAGGAGTACACTGGGTAGGGTTCTTTTTCATCTGAGTCATTTCGGGTGAAATCTGGTGGCTCGGTGGACTAGATGTCCTACAAGACGGAGTGGTTGGCATCACGATCTGCAGGGGCTCCGTGTATTGAATTGCTCAAGGTATTCCCATATTCTTTTGCTCTCCGGGTCTCGCATCGACAAGAATTCAGTATTACTGCATCAAAATCAACTAATGTTAGAGAGTAGTAAATTTTGTATGCATACATTTCCTAATTCCCTAACGAACAAAATAGACACACAAAAAAGTGTTCTGCATAGGAAACTTATTATGATTGTCGTCAGGGGTCTCCGAACTATTTTCTGTTGGTCAACTCCCTGGTGAAACAATCGGCGCCTCCTCTTAGCAAGAGGCTCATTGTCCTCATCATCATCTGGGCTCACTGGGAGATCTTTTTCTTCAGATGGTTTTGGTTTTGACTTACGTGATCGATCCTTTTTAACTCCCTCATTTTGCTTGGTAGCTGACTGGCTTATCTATTTTATGCACATTGAATGTGTTACCTAAAGAAACATCCAATTTCATTGAAATCAACCTTCGAAAAATACTTAAGTTAGTCTAGAATTTAATTCATACACAACCATAAATGTATACTCACTTTCGGACTAATTTTCGATCTCTCCGTGCACCGTGAGCATTTTCTAGTTAGAGGTGGATTTGTTGTGCTTCCAGTTGGTCGTCTTTCCATTGCTTCCTACTCACTCTCTCTACCGGCGGAGCTTCCTGTTTGTAAACATAGCATGAATCTTCTGGGATCAGAAACATCTAAGACGGAGTAAATATGCCATGGCGAAATTACCTATTATGTTGTAGGACACAAGAACATTTTCATTACCACTAGTAAGAAATATCTTCTAAACTCCATCGTGTTTGATTCCATTGCCATAGGACAACTATAAACCAAATCCCGGAGTTCAGTTGTTGTCCGTCTATGGAACCTCTTTTTGATGGCCATGTGGGCCAAATTTGTGTCATCCAAGGATGGGAATGGATCGCCTACAACATGTCCATGCATGAGTGCAAGATAAAATATATATACACAATGATATTTGTACGAATATGCCTATGGCACACTAAGTAATTCGAAGATCAGAACTTACCATAATTCGGAGAGTGGAATTTACCACTAAACGAAATGTCGAAAACCTACCCGATTAACTCGGTATTGAGGCGGATGTTGCCAACGTCGAGTATAAAAGTTCTTGTCTTAACTTCATACGACTCGGCTAGATGAACCATGATGGCCTGCTTCACAGACCAATTCGGAACAAGCCTGAAGAATCCGAATCTGATTTCATCAATCTCCGCAAGCTTCTCAACGGCATTGTTTTTAGTTAGCTTGCTCATCATGTCACGAATGTAGTTGGGCAAGCATCATGACTCTAATAATTTCTGGCAATGGTAACAATAGTTGTAAGTCAAAAATAAGATCATGTGGAATGACACGTCGATAACGGTAAATATCATTTTACCTTTTTTCCCATCTTGATTGGTTTTTCGGCAACACAAACCTAGTGCTTGTTCACAAGAAACAGTTACACAACACCATGCCCAAATCCTTTAATAAAACCTGCAAAAGAAATAAGAAGCAACATCCAATAAGTCCTTAATAATACATTGTTGTTGCTGCTATATAAAACTCAAATCAAGTAATACCATAAAAAACCCAAATCAGAAGCAACATCTAACAATTCTTTAATTATACCCAAATTAAAAGCAACATCCAACAAGTCTGATCCATGGTACTCAAATCCTACATCAATCCACATCAATTATTAAACACTAACTAAGTATAGATATCATGATTTCACCACCTTCAAGTAGCATAAGTTATTTATTGGAAAATGAATTATATTGGATGTTTTGGGCATGCTATATTTCTAGTAAAAAAGGTTCATGTCTTTCCATGCCTTAGTAAAACATAGATATTCCATATAATCCATACAATATATTACTTTCATAAATTTTCTCAGTCCCAGTTCATACATTTTCAAAATTTTGCAATCATGCAATGGATTGTTCTTGTACTTTAGCTCTCTTTGGCATCCACATAAAGATTGTAAAATTCCTCTTATAAAAGTAACATTGTTGGTGTTAGTTTAGCTTTTGATCCTTCCAAATTACAAAGTTATCTGTGTTAGTTAAGGAAAATAGATATTCATTGGCTTACTATTCTAAAAACCAAATCAAACTGTTCTAATTCCTAGTTTATTAGTTAATTGGTTCAATTAATTCAATTATGATTCAACCAGAATAACAATCTTATAATTCAAATATAAAGTTAAAAGTCAAATAACAAAAGATACAACCAAACATAAAATGCCATTTTGTCCAATCAAGATTAGCAAACTACAACAAAAAATAATTTATAAAATTAGCAAATTATCAAAAGGTCAAGAACAACACAACAATCTAACAACAAAATGTCAAGAACAATGAAAACTTTAAACTACAGCAAGCCAGCAACAAAGAACTGAAACAACATATTGATCATCAAAACAACAATCGCATAAAACTAACTGAATAATTAATACAAGAAAGAATAAGAAGAAGGAAAAGAAATCACCTTAGGCTATAGCACGTTTTGAAATTCGAACAGAATAGGGAGAAGGAGAGATTGCTAGAGCTTTAAAACTCGAACAAAATGGCTTAACAGAGGCTTAACAGCGGTGGAATAGTGGCTGAACGACAGAACCTCGGCGACACCGCAGCAGAATCACGGCAAAGCAGAGGCTGAAACTCGGACAAAAAGAGGCTCAGGGAATAAGGGCGGAACACATGCATTGCAACGAGGAGATGGAGAACTGGACCTTGAAGAAGAAGAACTTCTCTTGCCTGCGTTAAGTACTACAATGTTTTCTTTAAGGATTTCTTTTGTTGTTACTACTAATTTGTTATTGGAAATATTCAGGCACTGATCAAAAAATGTTAAAAGATACTATGGATAAAACCATAAATTTTAACCTGGATGCGGTCTAATTAAAGTTAATGGAATTCCTGGTATTTTTTAGCTTACTGTGAGTTGGTGATATAGCATGAAGTGAGTTGCTTTATGACCGTTGAACTGAATTGCAGATTTTTATGCACATAGTTACCTTGACCCCTCGGCCCTCGTGAAGTTTATGTTGCAATAATGGAAGTTTGCAGTGTTTTTTGGCATTGTTTTTGGATTTTTTATTGTATTAATATAGAGGGCTGGTTTTCAAAGTACATAAGCATGAACCCCCCATGATTGCCAGCTCCGCATTGTCGACGTGGTAACCGGAAACCTTCTCCTCCAACTTCAGGGAAGCCAGGACGACCTCCTGCACCCCCAATTTGTTGTCAAAGATCTCATTGACAAACACGATAGTTACGGCGGTGGCGCTGGACCCCAGGCCACTTCCCAGGGGGAGACCCTTTTGAAGAGAGTGGGACAGGCCAACGGAGCGGATTCCAAGCATCTTCATGACTTCGAGCGGTGATCCCAACGCAGTTCCAGAGAGAGTTTTTGATAAGCCTGGTAATGTTGTTGCCCGTACTGGATATGTCGAAGATGAAGATCTCTCTTGGGTGGACGTGTGGGTCAACAGTGAGGGAGACGGTGTCACCGAGGCTATCAATGGCGCAGCTGAGTAAGTCGAAGCCGGGACCAAGATTAGCGATGGTTGATAGAGCAAAGGCTTTGACGGAGGTGCAGACAAGGTGGGGCTCAGTCTTGGTGATGGCGTCAGTTTTTGAGTGGACGGAGAAGTTGCATCTGATCCTGGTCGTCCTCGTCTGTGTTGGAATGGCGATTGTGATGGAGATGACTCCTCCTTCGTCTTTCAAATTCAAAGGAAATGCAGATGAAGAAGCAGAAGAAGCCAAGAAGGATGTGGATAGGGACAAAGGATGAAAGTGGTGGTAGGGTTTATGATTCAGCGTTTGAATATTCACTCTTTTTTATTTTACAATCATTTTTCCAGTGTTCTTCTCATGGAGCGGATTTTTTATTTTAATAAATAAATAAATTATAATAATTACTAAAATAAATATTTTAAAACATATTTACCAAAATAAATATTTTTCTTTTATTTCGTAAAATAAAAAATATATTAATAATTTAAATTGGACCAAATTCTTAAAAGTTGAATGTTTTAAATAATAGAAAAGATGGACGATTTTAAATAATAAAAAAGAAGACAGTATATTTTAAATAACAGGGAAGATGGACAGTCCATTTAAAATAAACACGTTAATACGTTTACTTTCAAAACACATAAGACGTTAAACTGCCCACTATTGACAACAACCCACTATTAATACTATTGTTTCTTCCATTTGCTAACTTCCATCTAGGGATGGCAAAATTTCCCGAGACGTGGAGATCCTTGCGGGGACTGCCCCGAATGGGGATCCGATTGTGGGAAATTTTTTCCACGGGAATGGAGATAGGGGACAAAATTCCCCCGAAGCAGGTGCGGGGACCTGAGCGGGGATCCCTGCCCCGTCCCTGCTATTCCCCGAAATTTATGAATTCCTTGAATTATTCTTAATAGTTTATTTCTCATATATGTTTTTTAATCATTTCTCACACACACATATATATAGAAACCCAAAACTCCTAATCTTTATTTGCATAACCCTTCTTCAATTCAGAGATCCCTAAAGCTGTCCATACTCCATCCAACCTCTCTGCAACCACCGCATCGTCACCCTTCTCATCGCATCGTCACACCTCACCGTGCCATTACCCTTACCACGTCATAATTTCTATTTGCGGCGATCCTTTTTGTAACTCTGCCGTCGTGTCCATTCTCTGTTGCCGCGTCTCCCACCTCGTCCATTGCTTTTTCCTTTGGCTCGTCGTTGCGTCCTCCCATTGCGTTATTTCGAAAGAAGTCACCATCGTGTCATTTAGACTTTTTGTATAAAATCTTGCAGTTTTTGTATAAGATAGATACGCTCTATTCATATGGAAATTAATAATTAGTTAAAACTATTATGTAGATGGGGAATGGGTCCCTGTGGGGAATGTGGCTCCGTAGGAAATGGGGATGGGGAGTAATATTCCCCCACGGCGGGAAATGGGGGTAGGGATGGGGAGCAAATCTGAGGGTGGAAATGGGGAGCAGGGAGGCATCCCCCGCGCCCGCCCTGCCCCATTGACATCCCTACTTCCATCCATTGACGTTTTTTATTAGGATTTACACTAAATCAATTCAAATAATATTTTAAATTTTTAACTGAGATATAATTTGTCTATTAAATTTTTAATTAATATATAATTTTTAACTGATAAAATTTTTACACTAAAGTAATTCAGATAATATTTCAAATTTTTAAATGACAAAATTTTTAAATTTTTTATGTACTCTCTTGAGTATTAATTTTTAAATTTAAATTATATATTTTAAATTTCGTTTGTTGCATAGGAGTATATAAAAATTTGAAATATAATTTAAATATACATAATTTATTTGATGACCCACTTAATGAATATCACGACTCTGTTAGCATAGAATATGGAATCTTTTCTACTTCAAGTTGGTTATACAAAATTTGTTATAATGTGACTCAATTATATAAGTGTGCTGTAGCTAGAGCAAACAAAAGGATTGACTCTTGTTCTTTAATGAGAATTATCCAACTAATCAATCCATCTCCATTAAATTCTTCCTGATAAAGTTATTTAAATTATATTTTAAATTTTTATGTACTTCCATGTAATAAACAGAATTTTTATATACTGCTTATTTTACCTATTATTTAAAATTGTCCATCTTTTTTATTATTTAAAACGTTCTATTTTTAAAAGTTTGGTCCAATTTAAATTATTAATTTTTTTATTATTTTTAAAAATTATATTTAATTATTTATAAATATATATATCTCGTTTACACTGTAAACGATATAATTTTTCATGTATCTCATTTATACTGTAAATGAGATATATGAAAATTGAGAAAAAATACACGTATCTCGTTTACAATGTGAACGAGATACGTACAAAATTATTTCATTTACCGTGTAAACTTGATAAGGGAAGGGTATTTATTTCGTTAATTATTTTTTAAAATATTTATTTTAGTAATTATTACAATTAATTTATTTATTAAAATAAAAAATCCTTCATGGAGCTTTTCATTTTATTTTATTTTATTTTTTTGGTATAGTGATGAATTTAAAAATCAGTTTAAGAAACATTCTTGTCAAACTACCAATTGGGCCTCATAATAAAGGATACATATTCAGCACAATAAAACAACTTGGGTCAAATTAATTTGGGTTGGTCGAGTGGTCAGCTCACTCATCTACTTAAGCAAATTTTGGGATTTCGAATCCCGCTTTGTGCTATGCCTTTTCCAAAACCTGAATCTTATCAGGTCAGAGTGTGTCAGACCGTACGAGACGTTTTATTAAGTATTAACCGCAATTGGACCAGTATAGACTAAATTGCTAAAATTCACCTCGACAAAACACTTGAATAATTTAAAATTGTGATAAAAATAATTAATAAATATTATATTTTATTAAGTGACAAAATTTTTAAATTTAGTAAATAGTTTATTCATTTAATCTAAATTTTTGTGGCAATATTTTAATAAATATTTAAAAGATGCACACAAAAAAATTGGCAATTGATAATAAAAAATTTCACTTCGTATAAAACCACCAAATTTTAAAGATGAAAAGATCTTATTTTTCTAATAATATCTGCAAAAAATTATATCAAAATCTTATCTCTAAATTTTTTTTAGAATATATATATATTTCTTTTAGATGACCATTCACGAGATCAATGTAAAAGGTAATTTTTACTGGTGTGGCATTACGTAATTGGATGTACATATAAAACTACTTTACAATGACAATACATTAAAATTAATATATGATTCTTTTGTCATATTTTTAAATCTTTGGAATGACTTTTTTGTCGTTATCATCTTTTGAGATTTTTGGCCAGTGATGTAAATTTTCATGTACTATTTTAGTAGTTTACTTTTTTTTTATTGCCAAAACAATATCGTTTGAAATTTAAAAAAAAAACTGCTAGGTCTCGATTCGGTTGGATTGACCGTTTTAACAATTTTTTATCGGTTTTTAAAACTTGCAGTTTTCACTATTAGCCGAGCTACTAAAACCAACGGTTTTTAGTTCAATTGACCGGTTCAATTCAATTTTTTGAATTTTGGTTTCGAAAGCAGCTTGAGTAAAAAATAAAAGATACGCCACCACCACAAAAATCAAAAAACAACTTGGGTCAAAGGAGGAAGATAATTATTTTGGAACTTGCAGGGATCAATTGCATCTTATTGAAATTTATGATGGAAGGATATTAGGTATGATGCTAATTTGAAATGTCAAAAGACTATTTTAGTTGGTTTGTGAAGTATCATATTGATCTTATTGCAGTTTCTACAACATTTTTAAGTGTGTTTTTTGATAGGTTTTCAGTAGTTTGTGTTATTCAAGGTGAAGTGGGTAAAAATTCCTATTTAATGCTTATTATACATTGAAAGCCTCGTTTAAATTTGTGGTTGCCAAAAAGTTTTTGAGAATTTTTTATTAAAATATTTCTTTAGGTGGAATAGGAGGGTTAAAGACCCGAAAAGACAAGAAAGAAAACCAAATAAACAAACAAAAAACTAAGTAACCTGCCTTAATCTCAGAGTATCAAAGACATCATAGGACAGGGCATGTTTGATATTAGGAGTTGCAACGTCAAAGATATGCAATCCATAGGGTAGCTCATCCCTTCTTAGCAAGAAGATCTGCAACTGTGTTAGCTTCTCTAAGAGTATGTGTCTAGCTTAGATTATGAACATGAGCCGCTAGGATTTTGATGTCTTCTAGGAGAAGAGAGCACAAGTGGGATGATACACATTCTTCTCTAACCATCTTGGTAGCAACTTGGGAATCAAACTCCACAATGACATTTCTAAGATCATTTGCAGCAGCTATTTAAATGCCTTTCATAATTCCCCACAATTCTGCATGGGTGATAGAGCAACCTCTTATATTGCAGGAAAAAGTCTTGATGAACCTGCCACAGTTATCACGAAACACTCCGCCGCACGCTGCATTATTATTACTAGAATAAAAGGATCTGTCCACATTCAACTTAATAAAGTTTTCATGTGGAAGGTTCCATTTAACAAGTTTATTACTCCTTAAACCCAAGCTGTAAGGACATGTCTTCACCTTAAAGGTGTGCAGAATTTCATATGATCGGGTCTTAATGAAAGCGATAACAGACGTTGGATTGGTGATGCTTCTTTCAAACAAATTTATTCTGAAAAAATTAGAGTGGTGCTATAGTGATACCAAGAAGACACGACCATTCATTCCTCCTAGAGAGATTAGTAATGAGCCAATCTCGATTATTCAAGATGAAGAAATCTCCAATGTGGTTTTAATTATGCAAACCTTGCCAAATTATTCTAGAAAACGAACAATCGCGAAGTCTATGAAGGAAAGTTTTGTCGCTCAAATTGCATCTCTGGCATTGAGAGGAATCTGCCAAATGTCATCTTTTTTATTTTCGCATTTGTAAGAAGGGCTTTTGGTGCGGCTAGCCAAATGAATAATTTAATTCTCTTCGAGCCTTTTCAGTTCCAAGTATGTTTGAAAAGTTGATCTGGAGGCCTGGGAGCGTCCATGGGAAATTGGTAAGCAGTCTTCAAGTTGAAAGTCTCATCCGATGATAGACTCCATGTAATGCTGTCTGGGCCTTTCCTGGGAGACGGGGTTAACAAGCTTATGATTTTGTTATCTAACTGATCCGACAGCCATTCCTTCAATTTTCTCACATCCCAGTCACCTGAAACAGAAAGGAAATCATTCAGAACTAAAGATAAGTCATAAGAGTTCAAGGTTTAAGAGGCAAGATTTTCCAATAATCTTCCAATTTTTGGCACCCAAGAATGCTCTTAGAACTTAATCTGATTGCCATTCCCTATATGCCATATTGTATTCTTCTCCACATCATTTCAGGCTGAACAGACTCTCTTCTAACGATTAGATTCCTTTCTGATTCTTTTAATGTTAAGAATAATATCCATCCCACGTTTGTATTTTGGCTTCAGAATCATCACCCACATGTTATCCTTTTTTTCCACCAAGCTCCATCCTATCTTTATCATGAAAGTATGGTTAAGTTTATTTACATGTCTGATCGCTAGACCCCCTTTAGCTTTTGGATTTGAGATAGTATTCCAATTAAGCAAATGAATTTTTGTGTGTGTTCTGTTTCTCCCAAAAAAAATTCCTGCATTTACGATAAATCATATCACAAGTAGCAATAGGTAAAGTAGCAGTTTGCATAGTATAGAAAAAAATGGAAGAAAGGGTAGATTTCACCAAAATTTTTCTCCTTGCAAGGGATAGAGACGAGGTCTTCCAATTGTTGAGTTTTCTATTCAACTTATTAATGACCTCTTTGTAGGTATCCTTATTGACTATAGAGTGTAAGAGAGGCACGCCAAGAAATTTACCGAGATCATTAGGCCTTGAGAATTGTAGAACCTTGCTAATTTCTTTTTTAACTGTATTTCCAACATTATCTAAGAAAAAGATTCTAATTTTCTCGTTGTTGACTTTTTGGCCTTAGCTATTACAAAAAGTTTCCAAAACTCTATTGATAACCTCTACTTGTTCCAGTGTTGCTTTGGCAAAAAGGATCAAATCATCCGCAAAGCGAAGATGAAAAAGGCTCGATCAATCCTTATTAATGTGAATAGCTCTCCAAAATTTATTGTCGATAATAAGTTAATAACACTAATGAGTTGTGACAAACGCTCCACGCATAAGATAAAAATGTAGGGAGATAAAAGATCACCTTGATGAAAATATCTCTAAATGGGTTAAATTCATCAAAGGTCTCCCCATTCCACAAGACCCTCATCTTAGCAGTAGATATGCAAGTATAGATCAAATTTATCATGTGAAAAGGAAAACTAATATCTATAAGAGTATCCTTAATAAAACCCCACTTTCATCTGTCATAGGCCTTTTCCAAATCTATCTTAATAGTCATCCATCATTTTTTTACCCTTTTTTGCTCTCATAAAGTGAATAACTTCTAGAGTAATAATAATACTATCTGAGCTATGCCTCCCAGGAACAAAATTGCATTAGATAGGCATGACCATCTTCTCCATTAAATTTCTTAGCCTTCCAGCCACAATCTTTGTAAAGACTTTGTATGTTATAAAGACTGATAGGCCTCGTTTGCTTTAAATTCATCACCAATTCAACCTTGGAAATAAGAGTAATGATAGTTTTATTTATGCCTCTGACCTCCTAAAGATTTTTAAAAATATTTTTCACAAAATTGTATAGTTCAAGACCCACAGTTTTTCAATTAGTCTGATAAAAAATGGCTTGGATGCCATCTTTCCATGGTGCCTTGAAGCTTTCCATACTAAAAATAGAGCTCCTGATTTCAACATGAAAAACATTAGCACTTAACGAATTAATATCAGATTGACTAAGCAAAGAAAATGCATGATTAAAGATATAAGGGACATTTGGAAAGTTGTCTATATAAAGCTCGAAGTAGAAATTTGTACATATCATCTAGAGAGCTTGTTAATCTGAAATCCAACTACCACCATCATCTTGAAGAGCCTTGATCTTATTCCTTTTCCTTCTCGTCATGGTAGTGCCATGGAAGTATTTGGTATTACAGTCACCGAATTCAAGCCATTGGCACTTAGACTTTTGGAACCAGAGCATCTCCTCTTGAGAAAGGATTTCTTTATATCCTTCCACAATTCAAACTGTGATTTTTCAAGAAAGTGATTATTGTTTACATTAAGACTTGCATTTATTCCCTGAAGCCTTCTGAAAATTTTGCTTTTCCTTTGCTGAATGTTGCCAAAAATATTGTGATTCTACTCTTTTAAATCTTTTTGAAAGTCTGCAATGTAATTAACCCAAAAATTCTCCATATTCCAGCTTCTATTAAAAAGATTTTTAAAATTCGAATGAGACATCCAGGCAGTACCAAACCTAAAAGGTCTTCGTCTTCTATTTGGAGAAGAGGCAAAAGTGAAAGAAAGGCAGAGAGGAGAATGATCGGATTTCATCATTAGTGGATGCTTAATTCTTGCTTCGGGAAAGGCTATTTGCCAATCATGATTATTGAGTCCCCGGTACAGTCTTTCCACAAGGTTTCCACGTTTCTAGGTGAAAGGCCATCTATCGAACCCAAGTCCACCAATCCACAATCTAAAATGCAAGCTTGAAAATCTAAGAATGTCCCATGGCCAAAATTTGGTACAACCCTTCTTCTTTCATGATCATGGAGTATCGCATTAAAGTCCCCCAATAAAGCACCAAGGTTGATCAATACCTGCCACCAAATGCTGCGGACTACCATAGACTGTCGTTAGCAATCACGAACCAAAATTGGCACCAGAGACTCTCATGTGAACCTGTTGCATATTAGGATGAAGGACATCAACCTTCTAAATACTTGAGTCCTAGAGACACCAAATAGCTCCTAAATATCCCCTTGCTTCTTCAATGAAACAACCATCTAGACCCATTTTATCCCTAACTACTTAATCATTGTTTCCAGTAACATGAATTTCCAACAGAACTAAAAATTTGGCAGCATATTCTCTTCTAATATCTCTAATTAGAGTGAAAAAAATCTTCCCCCCAGCCCCTCGACAATTCCAAACGTTATATCATGGATAACCAAATGCTCGATAAAAAAGGTCAAGGCAAACAAACCTATGTAGCGGCCAAATTGGCACCGTCACCTTGACACGAAGAGATTAAATCTTTTACTATTTAGAGTTGAACATGAGGCCTTCATATTAATATTTGGTGGCTTCTTTGGCAGAACCTCATGCCTTTTACCCATTTCCACCACCGCCGACTTTGTGGGCAAGGGGGTTTGTAGGATGAAAGTGTTCTTCACCGCATGTTTTTCAATTTTAGATTCCATCTGTTGCTTGTTATACTCTCTCATGCTCTCTGATATGGCAGTTTCCATGGCCTCAGTGTTGGGGTTTTTCGTTTGCGATACCAACTTAGGAACATTTGCAAAGGTTCCTTTCAAGAGGAGAGATTGGGAATGCATCCTCTCAATTGTTAAAAAAATTGAGAGTAAAGTGTAATTTTTAACTCTTTATTACTCTCTTTATCATTTTTTTTATCTCATTTATAAAATTAATGGTAAAAAAATCATACTTTACTCTCTCAATTGTTAAAAAAATTGAGAGAATTTATTCCCGTGGTTTTTCTCAACAACTTTCTATATTTGTTTCTGTTTAGGCTTGAAGCTGTTGGCAGATAAGATAGACCCAATTTTGGGCATTATTACTTTTTTGTTTCCTTGGATTTTTTTCGAGTCCCTATTCTATTTTGAATGGAAACAACAGGCCTTAGATTCGCTAAGCTTGCTTTGCCTTCAACCCAATTTGTATGACCACTCATTCATTTCTTCACTCAATTTGAGGGAATCGGTTGCCAAAACTATACTCTTCCTATATCTTGAACGTATCTTTCTTGCTTTCTCCTACTATACCATTTGACCATCATCTAAGACCCAATGGGATTCACGCTTTGATCGTGTGCCATCAATATTTTAAAAAAATTTCTCACTGGGGATGAGATTCTGGCTAGGATTGCCAACGTCAGGCTCTTCTACCGTTTTTGACATCGTTGAGTCATCCATTAGATTTTTGCTACATAGTTATACTCTATGACCATATTGCCACAGTTGAAACATATGAGATAAAGACCTTTATAAGAGCGCTTTCAAGGATAGAAATTTGGGGAACTAGCTTTTTAGATAAATTAATTTCCACACATATCCTTGCAAATCTGTCTCGAGTGGATAAATGTGGTATGATCAATTTTCAATATGCTACCAATCGATGATTCCACCCGCTATAAGAAATGATGGTTGTATAATTATATAGTCAAGTTTGGAATACAAATCCATGCAGCAGTCTTTTTGACTTCCTTCTCAGAGTAAAAGAAAAAGGATCTACATCTCTGCACTATAAGATAATGCTTCGCTATCATCCATGGTCCGTTAAGTAGGGCATGGTTGTAATCCTCCTCATCTGAAAAGTGAACTAAAAAATAGTCACACTCATCAAACTTGGTTGAGGCGTTGCTCCATGAATCCCAAACCAATTCTCTTATCCAAAACTTTAACTATCCGAACCGCTTTCTATAGCTTGTATCACTCATCAAACTCCTCCTTCGATACAAGAATGACAAGGCATGGATCGAACGGTTTGTCCTTCATTTCAGCCCCTCCATCTTCCTTATATGAATCATTTTATTATTATTATTCTGCTATAAAAGCAATCCAAAATATATAAGTATACACAATATTAAAAAAGAAAGTAATTGTATTGATCAATCTAAGCATTTTAATCGATTATTTTTTAATTAAAGTTCAAGTTTGGTGTATGCATATTTTAGAATAGAATCTCTTAGCAATCACGCATCATATGATAAAATATGACTTTCATACTTAACAAACTAATATCTTTTTGTGCACTTGCTAGTTTAAAGACTTAGTGCACTTGAAGAAAAGGATTTTGCATGTCAACTTCAACTAAGAAATTTAGTTTTATACATTTGTCATATTTAGACACAAAATGAACACTGAAAGGGACATAAGGTGAAAGCAAATTATTTGTGTTCAATTTTGTTGAGACTGAAAACAGTAAGGAAAAAGGAATCAAAAGAAACAAAGGACAAATGAGGAGTAAATCTTATCTGCGGAAAGATTAGGGTGCATTTGTTTATAGAGATAGGATACTGACACATGGATACAGAGATACAAAATCGTGTTTGATAGAAGAGACATGGACAGAGACACTGAATTAGTATATTTTGTGTCCATCCTAACTGGAAGGACACAGAGACACTAACAAGGAATACAACTTATTTTTTATTTTTCTTTCATTATTCTTGTTAATTTTTCATAATTATATTTTTTATTATTATATTTTTCATCTCAAAGTTTTTTAATGAAAAAAAAAGAGAATAAATTGGATTTTCATAATTTGTTCTAGTTTATCACTAAACAGAATACAAGAACACAAAATTTTGTACTCTGTCTTTTATGTTTTGTTCTCACTATCTTGTCTTGATTTGTTTTCAAAAACAAACGCATAATAGACCATGTTAAATAGAAATTTTTTTTATTCATTGAATATTCTTGTCGAACTCATATTAAGGCCCACCTTATCAATCAGTAAAAATTTTGGCATTGAAATTATTAAGTGAATTTTCTATTTGACAAAATTCACTCCTCAAAACCTTGTACCAGAATTAAACTCTAGACTCCAGTAACTCTTTTTTTTTTTTTGCCAATAAATCAGAAAGAACTCAAATTAAGGTGTTGTGTTTTATTAATTTAGTTATTTTTCCAATGAAAATAGGTGACTGCGGAATAAACTGACCCATATATATGGAGTAACCTGTTGTTCAATTCCTAAAGCATTGTGGACATAAACAACTAGTCTAAACTCTTACCAAAACTACTTTGGGAAGTCAAATTATTTCTTTCTAGAAGAATTCAAACAGATAAACACTTAGTTTTTTGAAAAAGAAGGTTCCACAAATTACCTAATGAACCTATTATTTGAAAGCATCTTCAAATTTACCAATTATCAGTGCAGTAGTGTCTTCATGTTTCATTGTATCAACATCAAAAATCAAAGCCTGCAGTACAATCTTTTAAAAAGCATGTAAATAGCATCCAATAAAATTTGGTTACTTGCATCAGTAGCTTTCGGTATTTTTGAACGCCCTTTATGTTCTTCGGTGGCTGCAATCAAAGCTGTAAAAATTTTTTAGAAAGTTCACCTGACATTTGAGGTGGTTAGACAGGTTAGTTGTATTGCAATATACTTTTTTTATTTTAATAGAAAAAAAAAAGAATTTTATTAAGAGAAATAATGTACAAAAGAGGATGAGACATCCTCAAATACATAAAAAATATATGACTAAGACCTAATTAACAAAACACATTTGATCAGCCGAAGAGAGTGTAGTTGCAATGTATCCAACATAAGACCTGCAATTCATTCATGAATTAACCGTTCCTAGCAACATTTAGAAGACAAATGGGATAACAGCCTTAACATTTTTAGGGAAATCTTCAAACTTAGAGAGATACCATTTCCTCGTTGCATAGCTCCTTCCAACCAAATAGAAAGTGGTGCCTATGGTAAAACACAATGAATACACAGTCTGAGAAATCATTGAAATCCCGTAGAACATAGTGATTTCAAAGAGGTAATGAGGGCATATAACAAGCCCAAACAAGCCACCCTTTGGAATCTTGTACTCCTTTTCGCCCACCCCTCGCAGTTTCGAAAGGAGATAATGGTGGTAGAGGTTTCCAATGATACCAATGAGGAACACCGCAACCCCAGGGTACATGAGATCAATTTGTGGCTGTGGAAGCCCCTCTGTTACCGTTAGGTGCTGACTATAGGTCATAGTTGCAGCTGATATAAAATAACTCAGAGTGATGGGGATTGCAGAATCAAGATACATGTAGCCACTATATTTGTGGACAAACAATACCTACACAGCACAATCAAACAGCATTTCTTAAAATTTATGAGAATCAAAAGATTCTTTAATAGGAAAAGAACATAAGCAGAATGCTTAACACATATATATTAAACAATAATCAGTTAATCACTCATATCCAACCAAACAGCAAACTGTTGTTTCTTTTATTACAAGAAATTGATCACAATTTCCAAGTAAATAATGACCGTTACCAATTTGTGATTCCTTAGTCCTTTCACCAAAAGTCTAAGACTACTCGACCCCGGAATGGAATTAACCTTATCAAGAGTTCGTCATAATAGGCCCATCTCTCCGAAATAGGAAATTCATGATTTTCTCTACTTTCTCATGCTGAAGTCAAGAATCGAAACGCCAGCTTCGCCAAAATACTCTCTCTCAGAATATAAACCCTAAAAAACGAAAAAAAATTGAATGTGTTTAAAGAATAGATAAACTACCATAGTACCATTTTCTACTTTTGAATTATCAGAATACTATCAAATCTACTGGAAAAAAATACAATAAAATTTATATATATTAAACATAATTTTGATAAGATTATCTAAATCCTAACAAAATTATTGAAAAATTTTAAATTACTCTCTAATCTAAAGTAAATTCCACCTCAATCCTCAATCCTCCACCACGCCGCCAGCATGGCCACCACCAGTCCACCATGCATCCTTCCTCTACTATTGCCGCCAGAGCCACCATCCTCACTCTCCCCGAGAAGATCTCCCTTCTCTCTGACAATGCCTCCTCTCTCCCCACAATGACATGAAGCTACAACAATTTCCCTCTAAGAATGTAGCCTCCATGTTAAAGGGAATTCAAAATTCAAACACTCTATCAGGACTTACTATTGAAGATAATATGATACGAAGTTATTGCCACTAGTTATTAGTTTCAAAAAAGTTTTGTGTTTTTTGAATAGATTTGTGGCCGTTTTGAACATTTATTAATTTACTACCTCTAAGTCTCTCTTGAAGAAATGGAGGGTGAGAGCAGATTGGAGGAGGGTAGATCTGAGCCCCTCGTTAGGGAAGATGAAGAACGAAGCGACACCGGCAAGAAAGGCGGGAGTGTAGAGCATCAGCATCGCAGCTCTGCTTGACAGCTTGATCTGTTTAGCAGAGTTGGCGGTGGTGGCATTCCAGAATTTGGAATAATTCATATGCTTCCCTCTCATCTCCGAGAACCCTCCGCTCGTCAGCGACACCAGGTTCACCACGGACAAGGCTGAAACCACCAGAGACGGCGGCGGTGGGAAGAGGAACTTCAGTAGCGCAGACATTACCATGATGCTAGCTAGAAATAGTAATAGTAGGCTCTACTTATTCTTCATGCCCCATGTCTGGTTGAGGTTTTATGTGTATGCAGCATGTTTCTTTTCGTATATAGTTTTTTATTTGTTCAAAAGACATGGAGAGAAAAAATCTACGTGGCCTTCTTTTAGTCGCTTGTATATACTTGAACGTGTCCAATGTTACGGTGGTTCTAACTAATTTGGTGGATCGGTTATCTGTCGGCTCTACTTATTCTTCATTCCTTGTTCCTAAATGAGGCATTTATATGCATAACTATGTGGTCTTGCTTTAGTTGCTTCACTTGCTTGCAATATACGTGTGTTTATAAAGACAAGGAGAAATTCTTAAGCCATCTAACGAAACTGGGTTGCGTTCTTCTTTCTTCTTTATCCTAAGATCTTCTCTTCTTTTTATGTGCTTTTCACTCCTTTGTTGTGTTGTAGTGGTTGTTGGTTGTTGTGCAGTAATTTTTAATATTGGACAAAGAAAAACACCAAGTTTCGGTAGCAAGTTAGCAAGGGTGGCTATGGCACTGCAAAAGTAGAGGGATGGAGGCTGAGATAAGAGTGATTTAAGAGTAGGTTGTGATTTATTTGGAAAATAGAATCCTATAATTGAGATTCAATTAGGATTAGGGTTTGTAATTAAAGAACTAAAAATTTAAAGTTTTTTATAAATTGGGGAGTAAGTGTTTGTTTGTATGTTATTATCTTGATAAAAAAATTTTATTTTTATGAAGATTTTTTTTTATTTTTAGTATGTTTAACAAATTTTTAGTAGTAAAAATAAAAATACTAAAAAAACAAAAAAATATTTTTTTTGAAAAATTATAATTTATATTTTTTTTGAAGATTTTTATTTTTAAAAAAGATATTTTTCATGTAATAAATAAATAAATAAATAAGTACTTTTATATTGTTATACCTAAACATAATTGATAAATAAAAATATCTTTTTACATGAGATATTCAAATATAAAATTACTTTTACTTTTCTATAAAATTTTTAAAAAAAATAACTAAAAAAAAGATCTTTTTTCAAAAGCTCACCCAAACAAATCCTCTCCTAAATATAAAACGGACTATATAGACCATTTCGTTTGCCAGGTCGGTATAAAACACTAACGAACCACTTTTTTCTACGGACGTCCAGTTTTGACATTTTTTATTTTAATTAAGAATATTTTTATTGATAATAAAAGTGAAAGTTATTTTTGTCAACGTCAAAATATTTTATCAATTTCATTACGTAACCAATAAAAATTGTCAACTCCTACTAATTTTAATTAGGCTAAACTCTAAAATCCATTTCATTTAAAAAGTCACATTCCTAATTACCCAAGGTTAATTCTAATGTCTCATATTTACTATTGTAAACCTAATTTACCCAAAATTTTTATTGCGCAGCCACATCCCCTACTTTATTTTTAATGGATGTGTCTTCTATTGTATGTGTCTTCTGTTTAAAATTTGTTTGAATATGTCTTCTGTTGGAAATGTCTTCAATAAATGTGTCTTCTATTAGAAGTTTCTTTAATAAATATATCTTTTGTTTTACACTTCTTTAAATGTGTCTTTAATAGATGTATCTTCTGTTTAAAACTTATTCGAATGTGTCTTTCGTTAGATGTGTCTTTAATGAATTCGTCTTCTATTTAAAACTTGCTTAGATGTATCTTTATTAAATGTGTCATTAATTTCATAACTAATTAATAAACATTTTGCCTCCTAATCATTTCTACAATCTTAAATTATTTTTAAGCAACGTATATAAGTACAAGTTACTAAACATATATAATAATATAATAATAATAATAATAATTCAAAATTGTAACAAGAACTGACCTAAGATTTTGTATATGTACTTCAGTTACAAGACTCATATTATTTCTAAGCAACGTATATAAGTACAGGTTACTAATAATAATAATAATAATAATAATAATAATAATAATAATTCAAAATTGTAACAAGAACTAACCTAAGATTTTGTATATGCTCTTCAGTTACAAGATTCATACTTTACTGATGTAACATGCAAAATGTTACTGGTCCATAATTCATAACTCATCACAAGCGGATCTATGCAATAATTTAGAGTATATTCATAAAGGTTTGGCATAAAATTGAATTAAAAAAAATAAGATGAAAGATCTATTATCTCCATAATAGATGAATTATATCCTAAATTAACTACCTTTCATTCATAAGAATTAAACTAAATTGATTCACTTTCATCTTTTGACTATCAACTATACAAAAAATAAGCATGTTCAGTTGTCCTTTCCCTCTTTCTACTCATGTTTGCTACCTTCTATTCTTACACCAATTCAGCAACAACACCATTTCCAAAAACTTCTTCCACAACATCATCAAAACCATCAGCAACAATCAGATAACAAAATTCCATAAATCATCATAATAAGAATAATCTTCATTAGCAATAAAAGATGTTATAAACATTATCGCCCTACAAGAAACATCGTTAAAATCGACGGCCAAATCGACGGCTAAGCCGTCGATAATATTAAAAATTGACGGCAAAATGGACGACGGAGATGGTCGCTATTAAGCTTGTCGATTTTTCAAAATTCTAATAAAATCGATGGCTCGCGTAGCCGTCGATAATAATTTAATAAAATCGACATCATTTTCGTCTATAATATGAGTTTGGAAATTTTGTCTACTTATTAAAATCGACAACATCGCCGTCGATATTATTATTTAAAATCGACGCCTTTGTGTCGATATTTGATTTAATAAAATCGACAATCTTGCCGTCGATATTATTATATAAAATCGACGGCGTTTCTGTCGATATTTGATTCATTAAAATCGACACAATGGCCGTCGATTTAATTATTATATTAAATTTAAAAAGCGACAACACGGTTGTCGATTTTAATAGCTATATTTTTTAATTATTTTTTTAATTTGAAAAATAGTAAACAATTAATGCAAATAAACTTTTAAATATAGAAATACAATTTATACAGAATATTAGATAACAAGACAAATAAACATTTAAATATAAAAATTGACCAAGCTATGCCATTTGTGAATTGCTAAAAATCAATATGTATGCCATTAAGCACACATAAAGACCTACTCACACAAGTTGCAAAAAGTATATCTTCCCACATTTAATTGTGTTTAAAGCGTCAACAAATTAATGTGAACAGTTTACATCATGCTAATTTGAGAATAAAATCAATGTAGACACCACATATTTTGCCTACACAGCTCAACTTCAGTGGTCATTGAGAAACAAATGTGAAATATATCAAACATGATCTAAGGGTACCTTGAGCACATCTGCAGCAGCTAAAATCTGTTGGCCAGGGCAGATGGATGCAACTGGCTTGGCTTCTTGCTTTCCATAAAATGCTTCACTAATGCAATGACAGATTCATTTAGTTCATATGAAGCAATTCCAGAGAGCATGAGAAATTAAATTAAAGTGGTAAAGTAGTGTAAGATGAGAGCTAGAAGGGGTAAACAAACTAAGTGAAAAAGAAGAATATATTATGTGTCTGTTTTAATTATGGCATTACCAATACATAATAAATGCAGGACATGATTGAACTCTGATTCATCACATCGATCTCTCCTTAATTAATTAACAACATGGACTACTCTATTCACTGCCAAAAGAAGCTGCAATTGGCAGCGTGTGCATCAGTATATCATCCCTTTATCTTCTCTTTATTATACTATATGGATTATGAATACTATTTATTAAAAGAGAAAGCACAATACAACACAACACAAGACCAAAAGTAGCATACAAAGAAAAGACCAAAAGTGATCATGGCTAAATAGGCTATATAGTGCAGTAAAAAGGTAAAGTCATGAGTCATGAGTCATGACGAATAACAATTATGGTATTGTATTGTACCTCTTGCTTGAGAGTAGTGTGGACTTCATTTCTAGCTTTAGTGCATTCTGTGAGGTGACCCATATCCTGTAACCAAATCAAACCCATACTTGTTAAGAGTCACAAAAGTCCTGCTACTCAAATGGAATTTGTTGTATGTGGGGTACTATATCCAATGATGTCACAGATCATTAATGTCTCAACAAAATGCAAACAGATTAACTAACTCTCTATCTCAAATCATATATACCATTTACACAATTAAATTTTATGTAAAAAATGAAAAAGAAAAAAAATTGTTATTTCAGCATCATGAATGGTTCACTATACCAGCTTCATTGAGTCTAATGCCTCAAGTTGATTATCATGTTCCTCCACTCCTTTCTTAACAGGAAGACTGTCATGTAGAAACAGAAAACACATTAAAAAATAGAAGCAAGTTGTCATGTGTAAACATTTACAAGTATGTAAAGAACACCAATCCGTGCAACAAACAATAGAAGCTAAAAATTGAAGCATATGGAACAGAAGGTGAATTGAAGTGAATCTCAGTCCAAGAATTTTGTTTTCTCCACTTCTCTCAATCCCCATATCTAAAACTGAAAGCCACTCAAATCAAGAGTTATTCACATAAACAACAAAATCAACGGTGGATAAGGTTTTGGGAGGATCTAGAGAGTTTGGTTCAAGTCATACCTTTGGGAGATAAGATTTTCTTATGAGGAGATTTAAATGGCCATGTTGGGAGAGAAGTGACTGGATATGGGAGTATTCACGGAGGCCATGGTTTCGGGGTGATCAATGCCGAGGGTAAAACTATTTTGGACTTTTCCTCAACTTTTGATCTTCTCATCGCAAATACATGTTTTAAAAAGAGAGACGAACATCTTATAACCTATAAGAGTGGCATGACAAGCTCTCAAATCGACTTCTTCTTGTTGAGGAGAGTCGACCGGAAATTTTGCATTAACTGTAAAATTATCCCGGGAGAGAGTTTGACAACACAACATAGGGTGCTCGTCATGGATTTTCGCGTTGAGCAAAAGTTGAGGAAAAGACATCATACGAAGAACCCAAGGACGAGGTGGTGGCGGATGAAAGGGGAGGAACAAAGAAGCTTCCTAAGACGGGTAGGAGAAGAGACAAAGTGGGATGGGAATGGAAGCACGGAAGAGATGTGGAGGGAGATGGCAGAAGTTATCAGAAGAACAGCAAAAGAAAGTTTTGGTGAATCTAAAGAAATAGGACCAAGAGACAAGGAGTCCTAGTGGTGGAATGCGAGTATACAAGAAAAGATAAAGATAAAAAAGAGAATGCTTTAAAGAGTGGTCTTTATGCCGCAATGCAGATA
>NC_029780.3:103932283-103965654 GCF_000817695.3 Arachis duranensis
TATCGCACCGCTATAAGACCGGCTATGCTTTATGGTACGGAGTGTTGGGCGGCTAAAGGGGAGCACGAACATAAGCTGAGTGTGGCAGAGATGAAGATGTTGAGATGGATGAGTGGTCATACGCGATTGGATAAAATAAGGAATGAAGATATAAGGGAGAGAGTTGGAGTAGCACCTATTGTGGAAAAGATGGTTGAATCGCGTCTCAGGTGGTTTGGACATGTGAGAAGAAGACCGATAGAACATCCAGTCAGGAGGGTGGATGAGATGGAAGATGGACAAAGGGCGAAAGGCAGAGGAAGACCTAAGAAGACCATCCATGAGGTGGTCAAACGAGATCTACATGTAAACGGTCTCTCTGTAGACATGATACATGACAGAGCACAATGGCGTCGTTTGATTCATGTAGCCGACCCCACTTAGTGGGACAAGGCTTTGTTGTTGTTGTTGTTGTATCAATTAAAACTCCAAATGATTTACCTCTTACACCAGATTTCTTCATTTATTCATTTTAAAATTATTTTTTTCAGGTTTTTTTTTGTCTTTTTTGGATGTCACTTTATATAGAGAAACCAGAAGACAAGAAAATACTAATGTCATTTTAGATTTTCCTATTACTAATCTGGAATTTTCAACATTTTTCAAGTCAATGTGCTGAAATTCCTAAACTCAACAAACATAACATTTTTAATCCATAATCTTATCTATCCAATGCTAAATGTTACAAACAAGCAACAATAACATGAAAGCTGCTTTTCTGAAATGCATTTCTACAAAGCTAGATTTGGCACAGGTTGAAGGAGAACATCACTCTAGCAAGCATGAATTAGAACTCTAATGAAAAGATTTGGCTAAAATGAACTAAAAAAACATCAAATAGCATGAACACCACCAAGATCAGCAACATTTCAATATAGAGTTCAAAGTTCGAATAGTAGCTTACATCTGTTCAGCTCCTCTTAAGTTAATCACCTGCAAGCATTAGACAACAGTCCAAATAAGCATCAAGCTGGAGAATATTTAATCTGAAAAAATCATAGTAATAGGGAAATAAATGCAGAAATATATGCCAAATGTTTGGAAGAACAAATAATTACAAATTTTGGAGAATTTGGAATAGAAATAAGACAATGAAATTTGGAAGTTCAGTAACAATAACTGAAAAAGATACCTAATTTTTGTGATCTCGATTGAGAGAAAGAAGACGTGTAAGAGAGAGCGGAGAAGGAGGAGTGACGGCGACAATAGAGAGAAGGAGCGACGGAAGCGCAAGCACGAGGAGTGACGGTGGCACGAATGTGAGAAACGACAGCGGCATGGCAGCAACAGAGCGCAACGGCGGTGTGAGCAGGAGGAGCGATGGCGGCGTGAAAAGGAGGAGCGACGGCGGCGCAACCGTGACGGAGCGATGACATCAGCGAAGAATGGTGTGAATTTGGGGTTGAACTAGCGAATTTGGGAGAATTCCGTTTCTGCACTTTAGACGCGGGAGGGGGACGCGGGTATATGTGGCTGTAGTTATAAAAACCGACCGCATATTTGTCGATTTTTATTTAAAAAAAACAACACCTACGACGTTTATTTTATATATTAAATCTATACCATTTATCTTATGATAGGAAGCGATTTAAACCATTTAAATTTATCGACGACAATTTTATCGATATTTTAAATAATAAAATAGACAGCATGTACGTCGATTTTAAATTAAAAGTATTTTTGACTCCAAGTACGTCGATAATGTGACTATAATAGAAAAGAAAATTAATGCTTTATAAAAATATCGACGATTTAGCTGTCAATTTTAATATTTCATTTTTTTATTATTTCTTTTATTATTATCGACAGCAAGCCGTCGAAAATTATCGACGACAGAAATAGCCGTCGATTTTTGGCGTCGAAAAAAACGCTTGTTTTTGTAGTTGCGTAAATGCAAAAAATCATTATTGTGATTATATATCTTTAAAATCATTCTTGATTTTTAACTTTAAAACCTTGAGGTCAAAAGAAAACATAGGATGTTACAAGTATTATCACAGTAAATGAAAAAAATCACTAAATCAACAACATAAGAATAATCTTCATTAGCAACAAAAAAACACAAACTCCTAAAATCAACAAACATTGCAAATTTCATAAGGACCCACCATTTATATATTAATGTAAGTATTAATATACAAAGGCACAACTCATAATCTCAGATAGAATTAATATATATGTGCTACAACAAGTAAATGCATCATAGATGCAAAATTTGAATAGTACATAGCTGACTAAATTTTTTTCCAAATTTTCAGTAAATTATCCCTCAATGTATTCTTTAGTGTTAACAAGCTACAAAAAGATTCATCCACACAAAAAATAATGACAGTTACTAGGAACTAAGAATCCTAACATGAGTAAACTATACAATAGCAAACAAATAGGGAATGATTTAGAACATGCATGTAACACCCTAATTACCCTAAACTTTACCTCTAGCCGTAAAGCAAAGGTTAATTAGAGGTTACAATAATTCTAAAGCTTATACATAAATATATATAGAAGGAAATAATAATTCTAGAAGCCCAATAAAGAATACAACTCAAAAACAGGATTTGAAAAGCGCAAAACGTACACACAAAGTTACTAACTTAACACACAAGAAAGAGGTATAATATAACAAAATATAAGTATATAAGAGAATATAATAGTCATAAAGATCTAGCCATAGATCGCAGAGTTTAAGCCAGCTAGCTATATATAGACAATACAGAAATCTGAAGTTAAAAACAGCTAATACAAGTTTTTCTCTTAAGGTAAGCCTCTAGGTAAAAGTAAATACAAAAGATGAGAGAACTAAGCAAAATAATCAAAAGACTCTAAAATATATATCCAGGATCCTCCAGCGCAACTCATCGAAGTGGGTTGCGACCTGCATCTGAAAAACAACAACAGAATATGGTATGAGAACCGGAAGTTCTCAGTATAGTAACAGTGCCCAGTGATATAAGATATAAGACCCCGGGATGCCAGAGGCAATCCTAGAACTTCATATCCATCAAAAGATTTATCTTAAAGCATAACTAAAATAGTAAAGCATAACTTAAAACCTTAACATAAAAAGGGGTAATCTAACTTAGGGGGTTTTCTAGTCTAACAGTTCTCCGCTATCCCACAGCCTTCACCAACCTATCCTCCATGCGATTCCATCGCCACCGCCTTCCGAACCTCCTCAATCCCAGTAGAAAACACATATAATATCAATGCAAGTAAAACACAAGTATAGGCATATATGGCAAGTAATTCAAGTAGACAATTAGGCAAGTAAATTACAAGTCGGCAAAGCAAACAAACAAATAGAAGATGCACATGATGAATGCTTGTCCTATTGGTTGTGATATTACATTGTCGGTTCAACTGCACCAACCCGACACATCTCCATTGAGACGTCGCCCTTCGGAATCATAATTTGGAACCCTCGAGATATGGTGCTCAGAACACCGTCATATATTTTATGCCTGCATACTCTAGTGATCCAAAGGGATGCGAGTGTGATACTCTTGCCACGGACCTCACATCTCAACGTAAGCTGGACGAACCATCGCCCTTACACCGCCGCCGCTACCTTGACAGGCGGGATCCAACCGCCGTCCCTGTCGAGCGCATAGCGTCTCAACAATATCAATTTAAAAAAATGTTACATCAGTGATTTTTCAAAAATTTATTAATTCAGTATATCAATGATTCATCATTACAACTCCGAGTCCTCAACTCATTTCAACCACTGTCAATTCACAATTTCCTTTTTGAACTCATTAATTCATCAGTTCTCAATTCACATGTCTTTCTCCCTTCTCACTCCACCAAAGCCATCTTCAGTACACTAAAAACCTAAGCCTCCGTTCTCTATCTTGTCAAGGTAATACCAAATTAAATCTCCTAGGACCTTTCCCATTTTTTGATACCAGAAAATAAGTCAAAGAGTCTTAAATACGTGTCACAGAAGTTTACAAGTTTGTTGGGAAGGTGAAACAATCAAAAATAAGATTTTAGTTGAAAAACAGAGCATGTGTGCACGCCCAGGAGGATTTTCAATATGTGTGCGTACACATAGAGGTGTGCGTACGCACAAGTATAAAATTTTCTAATTCTGTTCGCTCACACAAGGTGTGCGAACGCCCTCAACAGAATGCACCTTGCAACGTGTGCGTGGGCACAAGGCTGTGTGTGCGCACAGCTTGCAGAGCTTCGTTGATTGTGTACGCGCATAGAGCGTGCTAGCGCTTCCATCAATAGCCATGTCCCCGTGTGTGTGTGTGTGTGTGTGTGTGTGTGTGTGTGTGCACAAGGCTGTGCATGCGCACAGGTTCAAAAATCTACGGGGTGTGCGTGCGCACAAGGCTGTGCATGCGCACACAAACCAGAAATCACAAATTCTTCACAGAATTCAGATTTCAAAACCTAACTTTCAACGATCATATCTTTTTCTACAAAATTTAGATTTTCACAAAATTTAAACCATTTTTAAGCTTGTTAAATTATATTTCATTTGATATAAAATGCATTAATTTTGAAAACAAGTTGCTCAAGATATAATCCGTTGAAGTTCATCAAAAACTGGTTTTTACCAAAAGTTTACTAAGTTATTAAACCTCCAAAATTCTCTACCAAATCAATTCAAAGCCTATTCAATTTCACCATAAAACACAACCAAATGCTATACTTTACCTTTCTATCATAATTCCACATCCTCAACACCTATACCAATCAATTCCTCCTTCATAGATTCAACAACTTTACAATTTGCACATCAATATTCCATGATCACCAACTTTATAAAAATCTCATTACTCACAAGCATATTCCAACATCAACACACATAAAAATTCATTATCATCCCACATCATCATCATTATTCCACCCAATTTCATAATTCAACATCATTATTTACCACACTTAACACAATCATCAAAATCATCATACGTCACAATTATTAGCAATCAATTTCAATCCTATCCTATGGTCAACTAACCTATGTATCCAAAAATATTATATATTACATAGAGGAAACCGAAATCATACATTGGCCGATTCCCAATATGCGCAAAATTACCAAATTGACCTCAACCAAGCTTCCAAAAGTTCTCAAAAACTCAATCAAGCCACCAATTAATCTCCAACAAGCATCAACAATCACTAGTCCAAGCTATACACATGAATTTACCACAATTAATACCTAGGGTTCTTAATTATTCAATTTCACAAGGGATAAGAGTGAGATTACCTTATCCATAGTTGATTAGGATAGAACCCACTGGAAACCAAGTGCTAGAGTATACCTAAACATCCAAAACACAAGATTTCACTCAAAACCAAAATCCCAAAATTTGAATTTCACAAGGGTACAAAACTGGGCAGGAAATTTCGAGTTCTTACCTACACAAGTGGGATAGAACTAACGGGCTCGGCGAGAGCTTTGTGTAGCCGCTGATGGCACACAAATCGGAGCACCGTAGCTCGAGATATGGCCAACGGAAGAGATGAGTAAATAGTGTTTTAGCTCTTTTCTCCTCTCTTCTCTTGCAGCTGCAAGTTTGGTGTTTAATGAGTTTATGGGCTGTGTTAAGAGTTCATGTGAGTGTATTTATATGTGGGGCTTGGGTCCAACTTGGTTTCGGTCCAACCCGTTAGCGTTTTTGGCCCGTTTGGCCCAATTTCATGTCAAACCTTTAAAATTAGTGCCCAGTTTTCAACTTTAATTATTTTTCTAAGTTTTTCTTCTGTTTTTATTATTCTCGCATAGTACCGGACAGGCTTAAGCCGGTACTGCCAGTTAATTTACCGGTACTCGTTTTTACGCATTTTTTCGAAGAAAATTACATTTTTCAACTAAGAAAAAATTACTGAGTCCAAAAATCATATTTATATTTTCTAATTAATACTCTAAAATTTTGAACCTATTATGGGCATTTAAATTATTATTATTTTACGTTAATTAATTCGCAGTTCTTATATTCTCCGCACCAAATAAGAAATTTTGCCCTCAAAATTTGGCTTACCCATCATCATCCTTAAATGTTTCCTCAACTTAAATCTACCTCTCACCATTCATCGTTTCATTCCTCCACGTCGGCTCAACTTCCTATTTGCATCTTTTATTCTTATTTATAACTCCATATTCTAACTGAATTCAAGCCTATATCGTACTTGTCCTTCTCACTCTTAGCTCCCTTCAATCAACTTCAATACAATATTAGCATTTCAATTCGATGCTCTCCAAATCTATCCTTCAAATGAATTAGTTCCTGTCTCAATCTAAGTCCAAAGTCATCATGATCAAATATCGCAATTCCTATTTTTCCGACACGACAATTGCATTCAGTTATCACCCAATTCTAATTTATTTGCCTACCCTCATCTTCACAGCCTATCCCAACTCATTCTAATCTGACAACCACAATCAACTTAGTTCTTAAAGAAACTTTACTTACATTAACCCACTAACTCTTCAAGTATTCAAGCCCAAGATACGTTTAGTCATCTTCCTACAACCTCTTCTCATAAGTAGCATGCACTATTGTATTCCACAAGCTTTTTCTACGGCACTCTGATTTTTAGCCACTAATTAACTAACTAATCCAAATATTCAATCAAGTCATACATCATTTATCGGATTACAAAATCTAAACTTACTTCTGAATTTCCTCAACTTGACCTAAATAGGGTTTACATTCATCCTATGACTAATTCCTAACTTAGGGTCTTATAGCATCTCTATGCCTAATTCAAAGTCTCATCAATTCTCAATCGTAAGCAATTTTTCATAGCTCCAATTACAATACCCATCAATTTCCAACCATTCAACACCTTCAAAACCTAGCAACAGTTCTTATACTAACTACAATTTCAATACCATCCACTCAATCACACTCATAACACACTTAATCGTTTTAAACACATAAAATATTCTATTCTTGATTTTCTTTACTCATTTGACAAAATTCCAAGATTCACAATACCACCATACCGTTTATTCTACATCTAATTATCCAATTCATTTACAATTTCATCAATGTATCTAATTCAACCTCCCTTAAATATACTAAACAATCGTTAAATTTTTATTTATTATAGATAAAATTAAATGTTAAATTCAGCAAAAATTCAACCCTAAATTTTCCCTCACTTATTTTTCTCCTTCTATAGTTACCTCTGCACTCAATAGTTCATCATGTACCAAACATTATATTAATCACCTTATAATCTACACGTAGAAAGCATGTCAAGTTTAGAAATTTCTGGGTGGTAGCTTAACTCAAAATCGTAGTCCTAACTGGTTCACAGAATTCCAACGACCCAAATATTGTCTCTGTGGTTAGTCTTTCTTTCAAGTTCTTTGAGGAATCTTCTCCACAATTTGACGTTCTCACCAATGGGCACCTTTGTGTGTCGACTCAGTCATCGGTACTGCCATTTGCAAAATCGAAGCTTCACAACCCCTCGTAAGGTCACACACTCACTGGTTTCATTCTTCGTGTTCATAAGTTGTATCCTAGGAAACTAAAATATTGATGGTTGTGTTTGAGAATTGCATGTGATGTCAAAATGAGCTCAAGCTATCCAAAGGAATATCAAGCTCAAAAAGAGCAAACAATTTTGAATGGTATTCATAAGAAATTTGAATAGATACATTATGTTGTAATCAGACAAGGTTGTAGAAAATAAGAAAGTGCACCAAAAAGAAAACTAGAGTGCACCTCAAGAAAGAAATTTCAAATTAATAATTCTTGGTAGAAGCAATAGGATGAATTAAATTAAAATAGGTATTTACTGATTGTTTATCTCAATAAAAATCTTCCTCACACTCGATTAGGTCAAAATAGATTTAGGCTCAGGTCAAGGAGTACGAGTTTTGTGAAAGGACACATGCAAGAAGGGTTTGATTTTGGACACGTTCAATTTAATTATCAAGAACGGTCACGGAATAAAGTTCTTCAACACGGATTACAAAAGAAAGATAGATCGAGTCACAAGCATTTGTTAGTAATCTCTCTCCTATTAGGTCTCCCATTACTATCCTCCTTCACTCTAGCTCCTCGCAACTGATCCATTAAGTTATCTATCCTTGGAAACGGATACTTGTTCTTCACAGTCACTTTGTTCAATCGTTGGTAACCCACGCAGAGTCGCATTCACCACCAAGCGTATATAATCCTTAGCTACAACTGCCCCTCTTTCCATGAAGTGTTCTGCTACTTAATATCGCCAAACCTAACTCTAGTCGTTACCGCATTTCACCTTTTGTAATTCTATCGTGTCAATGCTTCCTCATGCCTTCTGTTGTGTCACTCTAATTGGTTGTCACTAAGAACCCAAATCGCTTGGCTGCGCCCACCAGACTTATCTTCTCCCATTAGTTCTTCCGACGCTAAGTTTGGCCAGCCTTAACGGCTCCCATAAAATAAAACTAAATGAAATAAAACTAAGCTAAACTCTGGTCCTAAGCCTGTCGTTTAATCTAATCTTCCTTGTTCCAAATCCTTGTCTCCATTATAAGCTAATAAGAAGAGTCAAGTTACAGTCCCCCACAACGTGATTAAAACTAGGTTATCAATTTTATCGTTACCTCGAGTTGGAGATCCTTAACCCTGTCACTGGGACCGGTCTATACCTTGGTTCTTTTTGTAAGGACAGTGTCAAAAGATATGCCCTGACAATCCGCAGTGGTAACATCCACTGAACCTAGCCATGCACGACTTTTTCGGATGGTATCTTCCACATTTCGGGCACCTTAACTCCTCTTGTTGGTCCCACACCTGCTTACCTCCTCCTCTTGCCTGGTGATACTTGTCATGGTTAATACCTCCGATATGTCCTTGAACTTGGGATTGCTGAGGGGCATGCCTACCCTTCTTGAAGTTTCGACCTCTTGATGGAACATACTTCCCACGAACTTTGCTACTAGTACCGCCACGAACATCCCTCTCTCCAAAGTCGCCTCCTTGGCATAATCATCAACAATTGTTGCCTTGTCCACCAATTAAGAGAATCTCCTAATCTCCAATGGAGCCACAACATACATGATATCTTCCTTCAGTTCTACTTGGTATTTGACACATTTCTAGCCCTCATAGGACTCAGGAGTACCCTGACTTATTCTCGAGAACCTACAGAGTTCCTCGAACTTGCTGGTGTATTTAGCTATAGTCATGGACCCTTGCTTCAGCTGTAAGAGTTCCAACTCTCTGGCCTCCCTTATTGACTCATGCAAGTACTTTTTGTAGAAAGCAGTTTAAAACAGTTCCCACAGAATATCCATATTTTGCAGTTGCAAAAATTGACACTCTCCTTGCCACCAATGCTGAGCTTCTCCCACAAATTGATAAGCCGCATATTCCAGGAACTGATTATTCAGAAAATGTTGAGTCTGTAATGTACACTCCACAGCTTTGAACCAGTTGTTTGCTTCAGCAGGGCTTGTCGATCCATTGAAAATCGGCGGGTCAACTTTCAAAAACACAGCTAGAGTTCTTGGAACACCATCTAAGATGTCCTCAGCACCTGCTCCATTTTCGTTTCTGGCTGATTACCTTGTCCGCCGAATAGCATGAGTAGTCATCGCAGTGATCTCTTGAATCGTGTTAGCTAGGTTAGTCATCGCCGCCATGAGTTCAGTGTGATTATCCGTCTACGGGTTACTCTCATTCTCTCTTCAAGTATGAGTACGACCTCGGTTGCAAGTAGTCATTAGGGTTCTTGTCTACACCAAATACTCTCAATATCAAAAGTCTAGTACTTCAATTATCCCAAAAGGCACTCACAAATAAGCATGCTATGAAATATCAAGTAGATTACCAAATAGCACGAAACAAAAAGACACAGAGTATGCAATAAAGCACAATCGGTCTATTTCTCATGCTCACAAGGATGAACTGCTCTTATACCACTAAATGTAACACTCTAATTACCCTAAGCCTTACCTCTAGCCGTAAAGCAAAGGTTAATCAGAGGTTACAACAATCCTAAAGCTTATACATAAATGTATATAGAAGTAAATAATAATTTTAGAAGCCCAATGAAGAATACATCTCAAAAACATGATTTGAAAAGCGCAAAACGTGTACATGAAGCTATTAACTTAACGCACAAGAAAGAGGTATAATATAACAAAATATAAGTATATAAGAGAATATAATAGTCATAAAGAGACAGCCACAGCTCGTGGAGTTTAAGCCGGCTAGCTATATATAGACAATACAGAAATATGAAAGTTAAAAACAGCTTATACAAGTTTTTCTCTTAAGGTAAGCCTCTAGGCAAAAGTAAATACAAAAGATGAGAGAACTAAGCAAAATAATCAGAAGACTCCAAAATATATATCCAGGATCCTCCGCTTTGTCACCATCAGCGTAACTCATCGAGGTGGGTTGCAACTTGCATCTGAAAAATAACAACAGAACAAGGTATGAGAATCGGAGGTTCTCAGTATGGTAATAGTGCCCAGTGATGTAAGATATAAGACCCCGGGATGCCAGAGGCAATCCTAGAACTTTATATCCATCACAAGATTCATTTTAAAGCATAACTAAAATAGTAAAGCATAACTTAAAACCTTAACATAAAAAGGGTAATCTAACTTACGAGATTTTCTAGTCATACAGTTCTCTGCTGTCCCACGGTCTTCACCAACATATCCTCCATGCGATCCCATCACCACCGCCTTCTGAACCTCCTCAATTCCAGTAGAAAACACAGATAATATCAATGCAAGTAAAACACAAGTATAGGCATATATGGCAAGTAATTCAAGTAGGCAATTAGGCATGTTATACAACTAGGCAAGAAAATTACAAGTCGGCAAAGCAAACAAATAAATAGAAGATGCACATGATGAATTCCTGTCCTATTGGCTGTGATATCACATTGTCGGTTCAACTGTCATCCCGAAACATCTCCATGGAGACGTCGCCCTTCAGAATCATAATTGGGAACCCCCGAGATATGGTGCTCGGAACACCGTACAGGATTTTGTGCTTGCACACTCTAGTGATCTGAAGGGATGCGAGCGGGATACTCTTGCCACGGACTTCACATCTCAACGTAAGTGGGACGAACCACCGACCTAACACTGCCGCCGCTACCTTGATAGGTGGGATCCAACCGCCGTCCCTGCCAGGCACATAGAGTCTCAACAATATCAATTTAAAAAAATGTTACATCAGTGGTTTTTCAAAAATTTATTAATTCAGTATATCAATGATTCATCATTGCAACTCTGAGTCCTCTACTCATCTCAACCACTGTCAATTCACAATTTCCTTTTTGAACTCAGTAATTCATCAGTTCTCAATTCATATGTCTTTCTCCCTTCTCACTCCATCAAAGCCATCCTTAGTACACCAGAAACCTAAGCCTCCGTTCTCTATCTTGTCAAGGTAATACCAAATTAAATCTCCTAGGACCTTTTCCATGTTTTGATACCAGAAAATAACTCAAAGAGTCTTAAATAGGTGTCACAGAAGTTTACAAGTTTGTTGAGAAGGTGAAATAGTCAAAAACAAGATTTTAGTTGAAAAACAGGGCTTGTGTGTATGCATAGAGGTGTGCGTGCGCACACCCAGGAGGATTTTCAAAATGTGTGCGTATGCATAGATATCACAAGTATAAAATTTTCTAATTTTGTTCGCACAAGGCGTGCGAACGCCCTCAACAGAATGCACCTTCCAACGCGTGCGTGGGCACAGGACTGTGCGTGCGCACAGCTTATAGAACTTCATTGATTGTGTGCGCGCACAGAGCGTGCAAGTGCTCCCATCAGTAGCCATGTCCCCATGTGTGTGTGCGCACAAGGCTGTGCGTGCGCACAAGTTAAAAAATCAACAAGGTGTGCGTGCGCACAAGGCTGTGCGTACGCACAAAAACCAGAAATCACAAATTCTGCAACATTCACAGAATTCATATTTCAATACCTAACTTTCAACGATCATATCTTTTTCTACAAAATTCAGATTTCCATAAAATTTAAACCATTTTAAATCTTGTTAAATTATCTTTCATTTGATATAAAATGCATTAATTTTCAAAAACAGTAGCTCATGATATGATCTGTTGAAGTTCATCAAAAACTGATTTTTACCAAAATTTCACTAAGTTACTAAACCTCCAAAATTCTCTACAAATTAATTCAAAGCCTATTCAATTTCACCATAAAACACAATCAAATGCTATACTTTACCTTCCTATCATAATTCCACCAACTCAACACCTAGACCAATCAATTCCTCCTTCATAGACTCAACGACTCTATAATTTGCACATCAATATTCCACTATCACCAACTTTATAAAAATCTTATTACTCACAAGCATATTCCAACATCAACACACATAAAAATTCATTATCATCCCACACCATCATCATTATTCCATCCAATTTCATAATTCAACATCATTCTTTACCACACTTAACACAATCATCAAAATCATCATACAACACAATTATCAACAATCAATTTCAATCATATCATATGGTCAACTAGCCTAATTGTCCAAAAATATTATATATTACATAGAAAAAATCGAAACCATACCTTAGCCGATTTTCAATATGCGTTAAATCACCAAATTGACCTCAACCAAGTTTCTACAACTTCTCAAACTCAATCAAACCACCAATCAATCTCCAACAAGCATCAACAATCACTAGTCCAAGTTATACACATTAATGCACCACAATTAATACCTAGGGTTCTTAATTATTCAATTTTACAAGGGATAAGAGTGAGCTTAGCTTATCGACAGTTGATTAGGAGAGAATCCACTGAAAACCAAGTGCTAGAGTGTACTTAAACACCCAAAACACAAGATTTCACTCAAAACTAAAATCCCAAAATTCGAATTTTACAAGGGCACGAAATTGGGCAGAGAATTTCGAGTTCTTACCTACACAAGTGGGATAAAACTAACGGGTCGACGAGAGCTTCGTGTAGCCGCTGACGACACGCAAATCGAAGCACCGTACCTCGAGATATGGCCACTAGAAGAGATGATGAGTGAATAGTATTTTAGCTCTCTTCTCTTGCAGCTGCAAGTTTGTTATTTAATGAGGTTATGGGCTGTGTTAGGGTTCATGTGAGTGTATTTATATGTGGGACTTTGGCCTAACTTGGGTCTGGTCCAATCCGTTAGCATTTTTGGCCTGTTTGGCCCAATTTCGGGTCAAACCTCTAAAATTAGTGACCGATTTTCAACTTTAATTATTTTCCTAAGTTTTTCTACTATTTTTATTATTCTCGCACAGTACCGGACATAGTTAAGTCGGTACTGCCGGTTAATTTACCGGTACGCGTTTTTACGCAATTTTCCGAAGAAAATTGCATTTTTCAACTCAGAAAAATCTACTGAGTCCAAAAATCGTATTTATATTTTCTAATTAATATTCTAAAATTTTGAATCTATTCCGAGCAATTAAATTATTATTATTTTATGTTAATTAATCGATTAATTAATTCGCAGTTCTTACAATGCACCTGCACATTCGTATAGAAATCAACTGAGACAAGATAACCTGGAGAAAAAAAATACCATAAACACTAGATGATTAAAATCATACTTTAACAATAAACTAACACTTTTTTCTTGTTTTATTTGAGGGAAAGAAAAGGAGGGCTACGGCGGTGGTAGGGGAGGAGGACTGCGGCGGTGATCTACGAACCACGATGGGAGGAGGGTTGTGGCACTGCAAATCTGATAAGATCAGCGATGATCTGCAGGTGGGGTTGTGAATCGCAACGAGAATGGTGCCGTGGTGGTCGGCGACGCTTCGAATTGCGACAAGAAGGGCTTTGCGATGGTAGACGACACTGCAAATTGTGAGGGAGGCACTGCGGTGGTTGGAGGCAGTGCAAAGTGCGAGAGTGGTTTGAGTGGGGATGGGGTGCGGCGCGATAAATAAATCTAAAGAACGGCGAGTGATGCAAAGACGGGGATGCGACACGATGGAGAACGGCGAGGTGAGGGAGAAAGAGGCAACATGGGGTTGAGTAAGGTGGCATTCTCAAAGAGGCAACGTTGGCGCCAAGGAATGAAGGAGAAGAAGCAGGCACAACGCAGAGAGAGTAATGGGTGGGTGGAACCAAAATAGAATTAGGATAAAATTTGAATGGGATTATTCAAATTCTGATTTTTTTACTGAATTCCTAATTGATATAAAAAAACTGTATTTAATTATTTTTAATTACTGTTGGTACCGGTTTGTATATTTATATCTTGCCTATACAATTCCATATTTTATAGATAGTTTTAGTGGTTAATCCTATATTATAATACGTAGTTAAAATAAAAATATTAGACAATTAATTTTTTTAACTAAATCTAACTAAATTTTTATATTTTTTTGTGTCAAAATTAAAAGACTTCTTGTGTCATGATTAAAATTTTCGGTGCTATTTTTTTAATAAATTTTTCACAATTCAAAATCTCCTCTCCTCCTCTTCTTTTTCTTCATAATCATTTTCTTCTTCTTTTTGCTTTTTTCGTCTTTTTTTTTCTTCACCTTCTCATAATTTTTGTTGTTTCACCCTCTTAACAAAAACTTGCGTCACAGATTAAGAAATTCTGTGTCAAAATTAAAAATTTCTGTTATGACAAATATTTCAATTCTATATTTTTGATAAATTCTGCAAATTCAAAATTCTTCCTTTTCTTCTTCTTTTTCATCATCTATTTTTCTTTCTCATTTTTTTTGTTTCACTCTTTTAACAAAAATAAAAATTTAAAAAAAATCAAACAAAGAAAAAAAATAAAAAATGCTGCAATAACACCAGAATGAGAAGAGGAGGAAAAGAAATAAAAAACCGCAACAATAATAGCAATAACAAAAAAACGACGACGAGGAGTAAACACGTGAAGAAGGAAGAAAAACACAAAAAAAGAGTGTCTAAGTAAAAATTATTATACATTTATAATAAAATTGGGGATCGAACTCACATTCTTTTATTTTTATAATTTCATCAAACTACCGAACCAACCACTACAAATGATGATGCCCTTGAACATGGAGAAGAGTAATAATGTTGTTGCAACAAATTGGAGTTAAAAAAAGAGCGACAATAATTTTATTGTTGTTTGTAAATTTTAACAAGAACTTGATAATAAATTGGTGATTACGTTATTTGTAATTTTAACATGCACTTTTTTATAATTTTATTGCTTTTAATTTTTAATATGGACTTAATTTTTGTATTTTCTATTTTATTAGTATATTTATAAATATGAAATAATTAAATATTACGTTTGATTAAAAAAATTAATTTTATTGTGGGGTTAGGTCATATGGGAGTCTTTAGAATATTTTAGGATGCCAATAGGGTATAGTTGAGAAATTCTTAATCCACGAATAAGATATTATTGAATTTTAAAGAACTTTTAAATCCGTGAGTAAGATTAAGATATTAACTAAATTCTAAGGGTAAATTACATATATAAATTGAATGAGAATCAAAATTACACAAATGTCCTAAACTGAACTTAATTATATACATATCTCATTTGACCCTTTATGTAAATTGAATCAATTAAATTTAATTTATACTTCTTCAATATAAATCGAATCAATGGATTCAATTTAGTACAAGTTAGAAGCACATGGTAAATCAAAAACAAGTAAACTCGATTTATGTAATACATGGTAAATCAAATTCATTGAATTCGATTTATCCTTTATACAACCATAGTAAATCAACATTATTGAATTTATTACAAGAGAGAAATACAAGGTAAATCAAATCAAATAAAATCGAATGAGTAGAAAATCTTATTATCTATGTAGATCAAAATCAATTAATTCGATTTAATGTTAGCATACTCTATATAAGAGTTCGAATCAGTTTGATATGATTTACAATCACATTTTACTCCTCCCACCATATTCCACACGAGAGAGAAATTTTAGACTTCCAAACAATAAGGTTCAAAATTGCGGATATGGAAGACGACCTGAATCATATTTATCGACTGGATGAAATTATCCATATTGCTGGTAACATTAATGAAGAGGTTAGAAAATGAAATTTCATTTCTTCAACTTAGATTAGAAATGTTAGCAATATTTAGTGTTTGTTTGGACGCTATTAACTTAATAAAATAAAATATTTTTTCAATAAAAAATATTTTTTTATTTTTTAGTGTGGGAAAATTTCTAATAATAAAATAAAAATATTAAAAAATAAAAAATATTTTTTTTGAAAATATACAATTTACATCTTTTTTTAAATATCTTTTTTAAAAAAATATTTCGTAATCATTGAAAAACAAAAATATCCTTACTAAAATTTTAAAAAGACATTTTTTATCCCTTTTTTATTGATAGATGTACATTAAAAATAACAAATTTTAATAATATTTAAATCATACAAATATTTTGAGATAAAATTCAAATTCAAGACATCATGTTCTTAATTTTTTAACCTTTTTTTGGCGTTTTGTTCATTCACGTTCTATACAGCTATAGTTTATTGTAGTTCTTATTCCTTGGTTTAATATAATATAACACGTTTTACATTATTATTATTGCTTTTGCTATTATTTTATTATCATTGTTATTATATTGTTCGTGATTTTTATTTGGTTTGATATCACATTGCTTTATTTTCGTTTGGTTTGTTATTATATTCATTATTATTATTCTTCGTACAATTTGTTTCGTTAACATTATATATTATAGAATTTGATGTAATTTATAATTTATATAATATAGCTCTAAAGCTAAATTAAAAAAAAAATTGCAGTGAAGTGAACATTTGAAAATGAGAATACAACAAATAAAAGAGAAATAAAAACTGTAAAAGTAAAATGAGATAATTGAAATACTAAAATATTTTTTGTTATTTGTGTAGAAGAGATATGAAATAATAATAGGCCTAATAAATATTTTAATAAAATTTGTTGAAAAGATTAAAAAAAATTAGAGAGAGAATAAGACTTTTATATATGCATAGATAATTAAAAAATAAATGAAATACTTTTAAATCTTATTTTTAATTATGGGTTAAATTAGTTGGACAAGATAGTGGTCTTAGTTGGGATTATAAAAAAAATAATGTTAGTTTATGAATTTTGGTAGACTGACAAAATTAATGCATTACAAAATAATATATAAGTTAATTTTTTTAAATTTATATTTATTCTCTTGAATATTTTAAATATATTAATTCAGAATTCGGTAATTTAAGAATGAAGGTTCTAAATTTTTAGATAGTTTTGAACAATGTTTCAAGGACATCGTAGCTATTGGTTATGGTACTTGAGCTCTATCAGAAAATTCAAATACTGAAGAATTTAATAATCAGAATAATAAAAATTTTGAGAATGAAAATTTTTATAACATTTAGTTTTTATGATATTATTTATACAAATAAATTTGTTGAAGAAGACATTATTAATTATACAATTATTTCAAAGTCCTACTAAAAAGAAAAGAAGGAAAACTTTTGGCAAAAAAGTTGAGAAATGAGTTAAAATAGTATCTAGATTATGGGATTTGCTTGATCGTATTTTAGTTGGTGTAGAGTCAAAAGCTGTAAATAAGGAAGATGATCCTTGCTCCATAGAGAATTGCATCAAGTTGCTGCACAAATTACCTAGTCTAGAATCATATAGTTATAGTTTTATTTGGACATTAGATTAATGGCTAAGCCATAATATAAAAAAACTTTTATTACATTAGGTGATGATTCCAATCAATAATTTGAATGGCTAAAATTTTTTAAATTAGATGACATAAACTGTCTCTAAACTTTATTTTTAAATTTTTCTTTCTATGAATTTTTATTATCGTTATTGTTGAACTTTAATTTAGTGATAATGTTATAGTTTATGTTTTGATTTTATATTTTAGAATTTTTACTTAATAATATAACTTTATGAATAATATTTTTTGCTTTGTTGTCTTATTTTTTATATTAATTTAAATTATATAGGATGAATGATTATGAACAGATAATGATATTGAATATGAAGGATCTGAAAAGATTATAAGTCAACTGCCAATGACGGATTTATGAATTTTAATATTTTAGATGAATTTTTTTATTTTTTTATTATGTTTTTTATTTCATAAAAATAATTAACATATAGCCATTCGATCTGGTATTTATGGAAAAAGACAAAAAGAAGTTTGTAGAGGGTGTAGCGAACTCTATCGTAATATAGAAGTTCGTCGAAGAGTGCGGTGAACCGCATAAAATTCATGAAGTTTGTCGGGATAAGGCGAACTCGGCCAAAATACTAAAAAAATGTATTCCAAAATTTAAAGTCTTTTTAATTTTTTTTGAGAAATAATATCTTTTTTAATTTATAATAGAAAAAAATTCATAACAGTTGATATTATTAATAATAACAATATTTTATTAATTTAATTATTAAATATATTTAAAAAATGACATATTTTAATTTTTTATGTACTTATTTAACTATTTTTTATTGATCTTTAAATATTTCTAATAGTATTTTTGATATTTTAGTGTTTATACTTGTAGATAAATTAAAAATGACTAAAAAAGACGAATAAGAAGCAGTTTTATGACTATAGGAGAGTCTCATTGTGTAAAGCTTATGTAGTGTGAATGGGTCTTGGGTCTGATTGGAGTGAAAGTGAATTGAAAATTTTTTTTCTTATTTTCTTTGTAACTAAGTGAAAAAGAATTTATTTTCATGAAACTAATTTATTTAATTGAGAATTTATTTCTTATCCATTGTTATTTTAGAACATCAAATTTTAACATTTAGTATCATTTAAAGAATTATAAAAAAAATCAATCATAAACTAACAAAAGTAAACAGAATTTTTTGTTTTTGATATTGGAGTGGTAATAGTGTTTTTTTGAAATGTGAATTGTTGGGTGTTATTCTCAAATGTGAAACTGTTTAATTAGAGAAGTGAAAATTGGACTGTCCGATTTGTAGAGGTACAAAAATCGAACCGTTTGATTTGTAAGAGGTACACAAATCGGACCGTCCAATTTGTGTTAAAATAAATTAAAAATTTTGAGGTACAGAAATCAGACCCTCCGATTTGTGTACATTCCATAATTTTAAAAATACCAAAAATTACAATGTTAAGATATATCACTACTTTTACTTCCATACCAAAAAAAAAAACAGCCAAGTAAACATTATTAGCAAAAAGGAAAAGAAAAGAAGTAAAAGTATAATATTTATTTAGTTGTCTTTTGGGCCGTGTTACGTTTAGAAGGAAAATTGAGATTCAGAGATAGAGATTCAGTGACTAAGACTGAATAAAATTTCTGTATTATATTTAATGTATGTAAAGTGTACAGGATTGAGATATGTCTTAATATCCTATTTGATTCAAAATAAATATAGAGATAAAATAAGAATATTTACTAAAATATCGTTAGTTATTAAAAAAATATTGTTAAAATTTCTGTCTCTTCTTATAAATTTTAGTCTTTTGTATTTTTATTTTTTAGAAGTATTGAAGGTACTAAAAATTTGTGCTCTAAGACTAAAATTTTAGCCATAATCTCTAGCCACCGAACACAATACCAAATTTCAATATTTTAGTTCCAATTCGAGCATCCGAAAACAAGCATTACCTTAGATACTAAAGTATAATAAAGTTCAAGTAAAAGTACAAATTATTATACATGTATAATAAAATTGATGAAGATAAAATCTACATCTTTTTTCTTTTGTAATTTTAACATAAATTTTATTATGATTTTGATGTTTTAATTTTAATATGGACTTAATTTTGTATTTTCTATTTTATTACTGTGTTTATAAAATATAGAATAATTAAATATTGTGTTTGATTTAAAAATAATTTATTACAAATAGAGTTAGATAAAAAAACTTTAGGGTGTTAGTACAATTAGAATTAAAAAAAAAATTCTTAAATCGCAAATAAAATAAAATTGAATTTTAGAAATAATTTAAACACGCGGACAAAATTATAGTATAATCTAAATTCTTTCTTATCTAATATATTGCTAGTCCTAAAATTATTATTTAGGGCTTAGTTTAAAATTATAATTATTGTTAGTTATTTTTTTAAATTTATGATACTGTTAACTGATTATGTAGATCTTTATTTATGAAAATATATTTGAATAAGCCTTAAAAAAACTTGTAGTCTCTCTTAAAAATATTGTTTTTGGTAAGCCTCCATTAGAGATTTATATTACTATGAAGTTGTTATAAACACACAAAAAAAGTCTTAAACAAAACTCTCAAAAACAAAAAATAAATAAGGTATTCAAATTTTTACATATGATCACTCAAAATGTGTTTTCTTTTTTTTTTTTCGATTAGGCCAAGACTAAAATCCTAATAAAAACATAAGGATACAAATATACAGTAGAAAAGCATAGAGAAGCATAGAGAGACAATAAATTTAGGCTGTATTTATTTATTATCTTTTAAATACATAGACATAAACACAAATATATAAAGTGATATATACATAAAGATACACAAATGCTTTATTGTGTTTGGTAATATTAATTAAGACACACTAAAATAAACTAAATATCAATTTTATTCCTATATTATCACCAATGAGATAAGAATAAGAGTAAATTACTAAGGATAAAAGAGTAAATATTTGTTTCTTATTTAATGTGTCTCAGTGTCTCATCTTTTTTGAAAGACACCAAATACATGTATTTTATGTATGTTTGTGTGTCACTGTGTCATTCAAAAATCCGTGTCTCAACAAACAAATGATGGACGTATACCACCGTGTCTATGTATTAGTGTTTGTGTCCCATCAAACAAACACAGCATTAGTGAACCATGTGAACAATAGAATTAAAAAGGAAATTAAAATAAGATGATAATTAATTTAATTAATTTCTAATAATTTCGAATTTTGAATTTAAAAAAAATAAGGATTTGCAAATGGTGCAATTACGTTTACGGTAACCTCCCTTCTCTGCATGTGATTTTCGTTCTACAGAGCCTTCCTCTTGCCCATTCTCTTCCCATCTCTCTGGTCCGACGCCGCCAAGAACACCAGCCACCGCGGTGCAAAACACCAGCCGACGCTGCCCAGCTCTCCACGAACGTCCGAACAGGCACCCCCTTCGCACACATTGCGTCCCTCGCGCAGCCTACCAATGCGCCAGCCGTGTAGGCCCCACCATAGGCCGCCGCCTCCTGTCGCGCTATTCATGCACCGTCCTTCCTCCCACCGATTCGACTCCTCCTCCTCTTCCATCTCTGGCAGCTGCGCGTTTGGGTTAGAAGCCCACGGGGCAGATTCGCAACCTCACCTAGTTGAAGTTGTCGTTGTGTGGCTACTCCATCGTCGGATCTCCTCCGTTGTCTCCATACGTCGACATCGACTCTCTCCGCCCCGCAAATGTGCTGGATGTTCAATTCACTAGGTATGTAGATGGTTATTTTAATTCTTAATTGGATGGTTATTTTATTTGATTCAGTTTTAATATATACAATTAACAAATGTTGGGTGGTCATTTCATTATTTAGTTGGATGATTATTTTAATAAATACGTGGATGGTTATTTGATGACGATCCTGCGACAGTGACGGAGGAGGGGGCTACAAGAGGTGGCCGATGATGGTCGACAAGAAAGCTTCTAACAGCCGAAGATGTGGGATGATTGATGAGGGTGGGGTGGCAAACGGTTTGGAGAGGGGGGAATAAGGTGTTTGGATGAATTCCTTTGGTAAATTAGAGTTGGGATGATTACTTTTTCAAAATAACTGTTTGTGTTTCTTTTTTTTCTTGTATTGAGCCAAATTCAAAGCCCATTGTTCTTTTTTGGTGACTACACAGAAAAGAAAGAAAAAAATAGAGATAAAACCAAATTAATTGGCTAGGTTCATATCTAAATCTATTAGATGTTGAAACTCTCTCCATAGTTGACTCCAATCTGAGTGAATGTCTGCGCCAAAAACAGTTGCTCTAGCCATACAATCTGCAATACTATTTGCATTTCTCTGAATTAAAAGAATAGAAACTCTCAAATTCCAATTCATAACCTCTTGTATATGGTTTGCCAAATTCCGTTTTAGAATATTCTTACCAAGCATTCTTTGGTTTACCAAGAAAAAAACTTCTAAACAGTTTGTTTCACAAATAACCTCATGAAATCCACTATCCCAAACTAGAAGTAAATCTCTTCAAATCGCATACAATTCAACAAAAAAAATACTACACACTTTGACTTTTCTAATGCAACCTTTCAACCAATCAAAACCCATTATTCACATTGTCAAAATTTCTTATTATCGAGCGGAGTTAATATACAATAGGTCACACTTGCCTAACAAAGCAAAAATAAGCCTAATAGGCTAAACAAAGTAACTGGGCATCCCAACATGTAAACCCCGTTCCAGTGTCTCTGTTCAGCTTCCAGTCAAGCCAACCTTTCAACAAGTCATAGTCACAAGCTCTGATTGCTACAAGAGAGAGCGGAGGCACAGGTGTCCACAAACAAAAGCACGAGGAAGAATCTCTGTACACAGCATCTGTCTTGCAGTGTGACCCAATTTTCTTTTGTTGGAAAAAAAAAAGAGAAAGAAAAGGAAAACCAAAGAAAAAAGAAAAGGGGAAACAACACAGCCGAAATGGCCACGACACATCTGAGGCTGCAACAACAGAGGAGGTTCTGTCCACTCAAACCCAGCACCACGAGAGCGCACACCCTTCTTCACCAACCAATCAGCAACCGTGTTAGCCTCTCACCGAACAACATTGAAGTGCACAGAATAGCCACAAATTCTTTGGGAAGTCAAATTATTTCTTTTCAGAAGAATTTAAACAGAAAAACACGGTTTATTTCTGAAAAAGGTTCCACAAATTACCTAAGGAACCTTTTATTTGAAAGAATCTTCAAATTTACCAGTTATCAGTCAGTGCTGTAGTGTCTTCATGTTTCATTGTATAAACATGAAAAATCAAAGCCTGCAGTACAACTAAAGCATGGAAATAGCATCCAATAAAATTTGGTTACTTGCATTAGTAGCTTTCGGTATTTTTGAATGCCCTTTACTTTCTTCAGTAGCTGTAATCAAAGTTGTAAACTTAATCGTCTGGAAAATTCACCTAACACTTAAGGTGGTTAGTTGTAGGTGCAATATATATTTTTTCAAATAGAAAAAGAAGCATTTTTACTAAGGGAAATAATGTACAAAAGAGGATGAGCCATCCTCACTTACATACAAAATATATGACTAAGACCTAATACAAAACATGTCAATTCCCTTGAATGTCTAATTAACAATACACCCTTGAACAGGCCATGTGCTGAATACCAAAAGGAAGCCAAGAAGAGAGTGTAACTTAAATGTACCCAACATAACACCTGCAATTCATTTATGAATTAACTGTTCCTAGCAACATTTAGAAGATAAATGGGATAACAGCCTTAACATTTTTAGGGAAATCTTCAAACTTAGAGAGATACCATTTCCTCGTTGCATAGCTCCTGCCCACCAAATAGAAAGTGGTGCCTATGGCAAAACACAATGAATACACAGTCTGAGAAATCATTGAAATCCCATAGAACACAGTAATCTCAAAGAGGTAATGTGGGCATATCACAAGCCCAAACAAGCCACCCTTTGGAATCTTGTACTCCTTTTCGCCCTCCCCTCGCAGTTTCGAAAGGAGGTAATGGTGGTAGAAGTTTCCAACGATACCAATGAGAAACACCGCAACCCCAGGGTACATGAGATCAATTTGTGGCTGTGGAAGCCCCTCTGTTACCGTTAGGTGCTGACTATAGGTCATAGTTGCAGCTGATATAAAATAACTCAGAGTGATGGGGATTGCAGAATCAAGATACATGTAGCCACTATATTTGTGGACAAACAACACCTACACAGCACAATCAAACAGCATTTCTTAAAATTTATGAGAAACAGAAGATTAGAACATAAACAGAATGCATTACACATATATATTAAACAATAATCACTCATATCCAACCAAACAGCAAACTGTTATTTCTTTTATTCTAAGAAAATTAATCACACAATTTCCAAGTCAATAGTAATAGTTACCAATTTTTGATTCCTTAGTCCATTTACCAAAAGTCTTAGACTCGACCCCGGGATGGAATTAACCTTAGCACGAGAGCCTTAGCCTTACCCCTTTGATGAGACCTCGTCATATTAGACCCATACACAAAGAAACAAAAAAAAGTTAACCCCTACAAATTAAAGCTCTTCTCAAAGTCGTGACATTAGGACTAAAAATTATGGGTCATGTACCAAAAGGAAGAAGAGAAAAAAGAAGGGGGAAGGGGGGAGGGGAGAATTCCCGTTGGGTCAAAATCTACTTTCATCACCGATGCCCTTTTCATCCTTGCTAAGAAATCTCCACAAAACCTACCAACCTAATTTCTAAATTGACTTTTAAGTAAACAAGAGACTAATTTCAAAAACAAAAGAGGGACTAAAAAAACTGGAAGAGTAAAAGAGAAGAAAAACCTTAATTGCATACAAGTATACTTTGACCTATTTCCTAATACTAATCATCCCTAGAAGGCTAGAACTCTCTCTAAGACCTCCATAGATAGGTGATCAAATTAGTAGAAACTCTATTAATAGATAAAACAGATAATAAATTGGAGAATTTCAATGCACTCATAAGTCTTTGAAACTTTTAGATTTTAATCCTTTCTGTCCAAACTTTGACACGCACATTCTCACCCCTTTCGTTGACCAAGACACAAATATTTTTGTTTCCGAAATAGAAAATTCATGATTTTCGCTAGACATCTAAACCCTAAAAACGAAAAAATTGAATGTATTTTACGAATTATTATTAGTTATTAGTTATTAGTTATTATTATTACTACCTCTAAGTCTCTCTTGAGGAAATGGAGGGTTACAGCAGATTGGAGGAGGGTAGATCTGATCCCCTCGTTAGGGAAGATGAAGAACGAAACGACGCCGGCAAGAAAAGCGGGAGTGTAGAGCATCAGCATCCCGGCTCTGCTTGACAGCTTGATCTGTTTAGAAGAGTCGCCGGTGGTGGCATTCCAGAATTTGGAATAGTTCAGATGCTTCCCTCTCATTTCCGAGAACCCCGTGTTCGTCAGCGACACCAGGCTCACCACCGACAAGGCTGAAACCACCAGAGACGGCGGCGGTGGGAAGAGGAACTTCAGTAGCGCAGACATTACCATGATCCTAGCTAGAGATGGTAATAATAGGCTCTACTTATTCTTCATGCTCATGCCTCATGCCTGATTGAGGCTTTTTATGTACATGTTTTTTCTAGGGCAATGCTATGGTGTAGATTTCAAATTGTCTACACGTATGGAAGGACAGATGTCGAATAGAGGAGGAAGAATTCAGAAACGTACAAAACAAGACGGGATAAGGGCATAATAAGGCATTAAGGCTTGAAGAATTGGGACTCACAAAAGCTGAAAAAGTTTGTAATAAACTAATAATGGATCCACGTGTTTTTAAATTCGTTGCTAATGATTCTCATAATCATTTTTTAACGAGGTTTATTTATTTACAGTCATATTAAAAAAATATTTAAATGGATACGAATTTTTTTTTTTCATAAAGATAGCTTCACTTCAATTGCACGTGAAAAAATCGATCCACTAAAATATTGAATTTTAGTGATATACTGAAATCATTTGTCATTTTTATATTAATTTTGTGTTTGAAATTTTATTATTAACGAGTATTATATTTGTATTTTATACAAAATTAGATGATATTATTTGTAAAAAATTAAGTTTTAAATATCCATACATTAATACTTTTTAGTATGAATAAATTATTTTGTAGTTTTCCGCAGTTATTGTGTTGTTAACAAAAGAAAAATAATAATATTTTAAAAGATTTATAAATAGATTTTAACTTTAATTAAATAATTTTTTAATTAGACTGTAATAAATAAATAAAATAATATGGATAGGAGACAATAATATTTTAAATATAATATATTGTAAATTGGCCTAATTTATATTGTTATTGTAATTTAATTTTTTAATATGATTACAAATAAATCTCGTTAAAAAATAGTGATGAGAATCATTAGTAACAACGGTCAACATAAGTTATATATAGAAATGTTAATTAGAAGGTTTGATTATTTATGTATATAGTAATCTGTCATATATATTTTTGGTAGGAATAAATTAGAATAACAAATTAAGCTGTTATATTAGAAAAAGATTTGCTGTGATTAAGAAATACATAAAATAGAGGATGACCTGAGAAATCATGGCGATAGAGCTAGAGAAGACCATCGGAGACAAACCACACTCTTCAGGAGGAGATGAGAAGAAGACTCACTCGCCGTATGACCTCAACGGAAGTGATAATCCAGAAAACATAATCACGCAGGTGTAATTGTATGGGAAAAATTATAACGAATGGGTGAGGGCGGTGAAGATCTCTCTTCGAGTTCGGAGAAAGTGGAGATTCATTGACGGGACTCATACAGAACCAGGAAAGGATGCACCTGAACTTGAAGATTGGTAGACGGTCCAATCCATGATTGTTTCGTGGATTTCGAATACGATCGAGCCAAACTTGTGGACCACCGTGGCGTATGCAGAGAATGCGAAGACGCTGTGGGAGGACATTAAAGAATGCTTCTCTGTTGTGAATGGACCTCGAATACAGCAGTTGAAAGCATATTTGACAAGGTGTAAATAAGAAGGTGCGTCCATGACTGCGTACTATGGGAAGTTGAAAATACTTTGGGATGAACTTGCAAACTGTGACCAGATTTCCAAATGCACCTGTGGTGGGTGCAAGTGTTCAATTGGCTCTCAACTTGAGAAGCGGAGGAAAGAAGAAAAGGTTCACCAACTCCTCATGGGCCTTGATGATGTCAGCTATGCCACTGTGAGGTCGAGTATCCTTGCAACCGATTCTGTACCTTCGCTTAATTGTGTGTACGCGATGTTAATTCAAGAGGAAAGGGTGAAGACAATCACCAAGTCGGTGGATGAAAGGGGACTAGTTGTGGGACTTGCGGCGCATGTCGGCAACAAGGCGTCGGCAACAAGGCTAGAAGGGGAGGTGAACATGGAGAAAAGGTCGTGACATGTTCCAAGTGCGGTAAAAATAGGCATGATTCAAATATGGGTTACTCAGAATGGTGGGGTGACCGGCCAAGGCACGAAGGAAGAGGCACTGGCAGAGGATCAGGAAGACAAGGGATGCGCAACCGAGGGGCTCAAACACGCGCTAATGTGGCATGTACTGGAGGAAGTGGAATTCGTGTGAATAACCTAGAAGAAAAGAATCTTGACATGACAAGTTTAACTAGTGAGCAATGGAAGGTATTGGTTGATATGATCAGCAAACAAAAATCAGCTGAATCTGAGAAAATGACTGGTAAAAAATTTGGGATTTGTGGATCATCGATAGTGGTGCTTCTAACCACATGACAGGTACCTTGAAAAATTTGTGTGAAAAAAGGACCATTTCAAGATGCCCAGTGGGCCTGCCTGACGGTGAGCAGGTGCTTGCTTGCAAACAAGGAACTGTGTTTCTTGACGGAGGACTTCAGTTGAAAAATGTTTTTTATGTACCAAAATTAAAATGCAACTTGCTTTCTGTTCCACAATTGACTGATGAAGAAAACTGTGTTGTACAATTCACTGACAAGCTGTGTATTATGCAGGACCGCACTTTGAGGAAGATGATTGAAGCGAGTGAACGGAAGGATAGGCTCTATTAGTATCGTGGTGTGCGCAAGGTTCAAGCAAGTCATGTCAAAGTTGAAAATAAATTGACTATATGGCATAAGAGATTGGGACATCCATCATTTAAAATTGTGCAAATGATCCCCAATATGAGTGACAAATGTACTAGCTAAGAGGTGAATAAAATTTGTGAAATTTGTGAAAAATCCAAACAAACAAGAGATAAGTTTTCATTAAGTGATAGTCATGCTTCGAGTATTTTTTATTTGATTCATTGTGACTTGTGGGGGGCCTTATAAAACTCCGTTATCATGTGGAGCCTCATATTTCTTAACCATTGTGGATGATTGCTCACGGACTGTTTGGATATATTTGTTAAAAGAAAAGACGGAAGTGTCTGTTATGTTGAAAAATTTCTTTGTTTTGGTTGAAAAACAGTACAATAAATGCGTCAAAATGGTGCGATCCGATAATGGAACAGAGTTCATGTGTTTAAAGCAGTACTTTATGCAACATGGAGTGGTTCATCAAACTTCGTGTGTCGGAACTCCACAACAAAATGGAAGAGTAGAGCGCAAGCACAGGTATATTCTAAATGTTGCCCGGTCCTTGCGATTCCAAGGTAATCTCCCTATTGAGTTTTGGGGAGAATGCGTTTTAACTGCCGGGCACCTAATCAATCTCACACCGTCCTTAGTGTTGAAAGAAAAATTCCCATATGAAATTATTCATGGAAGAGTTCCCAGTTATGAACACCTATGAGTTTTTGGTTCTTTGTGTTATGCTCATAACCAAAGTAGGAAAAATGACAAATTTGACAGTCGAAGTAGGAAATGTGTGTTTGTCGGGTATCCATTTGGGCAAAAAGGATGGAAGTTGTTTGATTTGGAAAAGAAAGTTTTTCTTGTCTTTCGTGATGTCCATTTCATTGAAGGTGTGTTTCCCTTTCATGAAGCCCAAAGAGCAAACTCACGAGTTGACCAAATTGGACCCCCAATGCTGGAGCATGTTTTTGAAGAGAACACTCCATTTAGGTCAATTTCCACTTCTCCCACAACTAAGCCTATTTCTCCGAATCAAAATGAGACTCTAGAACATTCACCCATTGCTCATGACATCCAAGACAGGGGGACATGAGCTCCGAGACAACCCAAACGAGGACGTCGTCATCCCTTCCAAAATCAACGTCGAGGAAACGGTGCCGATCTTTGATTTGCCACCAGTCGCAACCGAAGCCCCCCTTGGCCGTGGACATCGTGTAAAAATGCCCTCCATCAAGCTGCGCAACTTTGTCACCACTGCCATTGTCCAAAAGAGCCCCTCCGTCCAGAATCTGACTTCATTAACTTTCTCAGGTGTGTCCTATCCTATACAAAACTTTGTGAATTGTAACAATTTCTTTGACCAACACCGCACTTTTCTTACTTCATTACAAGCCGAGCAAGAACCTCGGTCCTTCTCCCAAGCTATCACAGATTCGCGATGGCGAGATGCCATGTCCAAAGAAATTCAAGCACCGGAAGTTAACAACACGTGAAAGCTCACACCTCTTCCTCCAGGAAAGAAAGCTTATGGTTGTAAGTGGGTTTATCGAATTAAGTACAATTCTGATGGGTTAGTTGAGCGATTCAAAGCACGGTTGGTCATCTTAGGAAATCAACAAATGGAAGGACTAGATTACAATGAAACGTTCTCTCCGGTGGCAAAGATGGTGACCATTTGAACAACTCTTGCTGTTGCAACAGGCCGGGATTGGGAACTTCACCAAATGGATGTCCATAACGCCTTTCTGTATGGCGACCTTAATGAAGATGTGTACATGAAGCTCCTACCCGGGTTTCAAGTGTCTCAGCCAAGCTTAGTGTGTAAACTTCAAAAATCCATCTATGGCTTGCGACAAGCTCTCCATTGTTAGTTTGCAAAGTTATCCTCTACCCTTACTCGATTTGGTTTCCAGCAATCACAAAAAGACCATTCCTTGTTTAGTCTCTGTAAAAATGATGTCCACCTGGTTATTTTGGTGTATGTTAATGACCTTGTGATTGCAGGAAATAATGGTGATGCAATTAACAAATTCAAACAGTACTTGCACAAGTGCTTTCACATGAAAGACTTAGGGCGCCTGAAATATTTTTTGGGGGTTGAAGTTGCCCGATCTTCCAAGGAAATTTTTCGGTGCCAACGAAAATATACCTTGGACATCATCACTGAAGCAGGTTTGTTGGCTGCTAAGCCCGCAGCTACTCTGTGTGAGGAAAATCACCGTTTGGCATCCGCTGCTGGCCCTGTTCTCTCTGATCCTAGCATGTATCGCCGCCTAGTTGGAAGACTCATATATTTGTCCTTTACCAGACCTGACCTCGCCTATAGTGCTCATGTTTTTTTCCAGTTTATGCAGAACCCACGTACTGAACATTGGCACGCCGCTTTACGGGTTGTTCGGTATCTGAAGGGACATCCGGGGCAGGGCATACTTCTACTTAAAGAAAATGATTTACAATTCTATGGTTGGTGTGATTCTGATTGGGCTGGCTGTCCGCTAACACGCCGATCTCTTACAGAGTGGTTCATTCAATTCGGTACCACCCCTATCTCGTGGAAAACACAGAAACAACAAACGGTCTCCGCCTCTTTTGCTGAAGTTGAGTACCATTCAATGGCCAAGGCAACTAGAGAATTAATATGGATAAAGGATATACTGTCCTCGTTGCACATGTCGCATCCTGCTCCCATTCGCTTGCACTACGACAGTCAAGCGACGCTTCACATTGCTAAAAATCTAGTCTTCCACGAACGTACCAAGCACATCGAAGTCGACTGTCATTTTGTTTGGGATGAAATCATACACAATCGACTATTACCTTCTTACGTTCCTACTCATCTCCAACTAGCTGATATTTTCACCAAGACTTTCGGGACGAAACAATTTGGAAAACTCTTAGTCAAGTTGGGCATTCAAAATTTACACGCGCCAACTTGAGGGGGATAACAATGGTCAACATAAGTTATATATAGAAATGTCAATTAGAAAATTTGGTTATTTATGTATATAGCAATCTGTCATATATATTTGTTAATTAGCAACAAATTAAAAAACATGTGAATATATTATTATAAGTTTTTTTTTTATTTTTTGTGGATTCTAACACTTCAAACATTATCCAATCTAGGAATAGCAATTCTCTTGGGATGGATATTCACGAAAATTTATCCATCGGAGAGTATGCTACCCAACCCCCTCTTTTTTTTGAACAAAAGAGGCTCAACACAGTAAAGTGGAGCAAAGGAACTAAGATAACCAAATAAAGATAGACATAACTGAAAAGCTGGTATCCGTTGTCATCTCCGGCATTGCCATCAACAACCAAACGGATCAACTCCACACCACTCCTTGTAGCTCAAGAAGGACATGATCTTAATTCCTTCAACACTTGTCTCTACCTGCTGGAAGACTCTGCTATTTCGCTCCAGCCAGATGTTCCAAATAACCGCACAAAATCCTATCAGCCATTTTCTTTGCTCTGACTTCCCACCTGTTGCTTCAATCCAGCTCTCATAGAACTCTTTAGTGGTTCCTGGGATGACCCACGCTCTATCAGAAAATGTCAGCCAAGCACACCATACCTGCCACGTGAACTCACATGCAAAAAATAAATGATGTACAAATTCTATATTCTTTTTACACAAGACACAAATGTTGTCATGATGATTAATAATTCCAAGTCTGCTCAGCCTCTCCTTCGTATTTACCCTTCCTACTAGCACAAACCAAGCAAAGAGTTCAACTCTTGGTGGAACCAATCCTGTCCATATGGAGCTTGTGAAGTTGTATCTTGTGATGTCTGCTGGGAGCGTCTCATTATGTAGCACCTGCACAAAAGAATTAGTAGAAAACACTCCATTTTTATCAAATTTCCAACTCACTGAATCCTCTCTATCAAGTGATAACCTCACGACCCTTAACCGGTCATGTAATTGATTTAGCAACTCTAACTCCAATTGGAAGAGTTCCCTCCTCCATTGGAAGTTTCACACCCACTCTAGCCCATCCCAGAACCCACAGTCCCCTATTACGGATCCTTGTTGATTTGAAACCGAGAAGAGTCTTGGAAAACATTCTTTCAAGGAGCCATCTTGTAACCACGCATCCTCCCAAAAGCGAATGTTTCTGCCATTTCCCACCTCCATCGACAGACCCCTGATCATCATATCTCTTACCTGTTGGTCCTTAATATTAAGCTGGCATATATCTTTCCACGGCCCCCCTCTTGGTTGCACAGGTTGGTTTGATTACCCAACCCCCTCTAAAATGATATGTAAATTACCCTTCATTATGTGTTACATTGTAATTGGTTCTTATCTTAACCATAGTTGGGTGATTTTATAATTTATTATTCTTAAAATATCAAAGCTCCACTCCCGTTCATTGAAGCACATTCCACTCCTCCATTCTTTGTTTATCACTTCATCACGTAAATTTGGTCCTTCTAAGCACCATCGCGTTCGTGACGAGAAGCGCTAACTTTATCGCCATGCCCTCCTACACAACCTCTCTTCCCACAACCTCTCTTCCCAGTATAGTATAGTCAGTGCCTCTTTTTCGCGTGAATCACTGCTTACCCACATAATTAATGGTTAATTTGGTTATTAAATTTTTTTATTAAAAAAACATATCTTTATTTAATTACGTGATGGAACATATATTTATATGTAAAATATAATATAATAAAATAAATCTATTCAAAGTATTTAAAAGTATAATTAAAATCATGAACATATAAATATAATAATAAAATTTATACTCCAAACAAATAAACATATTTTTTTATCATACATATATTATTTAAAAAATAAATATATTATTAAAATTAATAACAGAAATTTAAAATAATAAAATTTAACTTTTTTACTGTATTTTTTATAGTATTTTTATTTTTTTAATTTTTAGTTATTTTAAATTTCTATTATTAATTAAAAATTAAACAAATTATTTTTATGAAAAATTATTTTTTGTATTATATTAGAGAAGAATACTATAAAAAATACGGTAAGAAAGTTAAATTTTATTATTTTAAATTTCTGTTATTAATTTTAATGATATATTTATTTTTTAAATAATATATGTATGATAAAAAAATATGTTTATTTGTTTGGAGTACAAATTTTATTATTATATTTGTATGTTCATAATTTTAATTATACTTTTAAATACTTTGAATAGATTTATTTTATTATATTATATTTACATATAAATATATGTTCCATCACGTAATTAAATAAAGATATATTTTTTTAATAAAAAAATTTAATAACTAAAATTAACCATTAATATATGGATAAGCAGTGATACATGGCAAAAAGAAGCGTTGGCTATACTGGGAAGGACAAGTTATAGGGGACGGAATTCAACGACGTGACTAAGGAATGATGCACTAAAAAAATAGAGGTTGTGTGGGAAGGCAGTAGATGGTGATGACCTTGGTGCTTCTTCTCACGAACGCAACAGTGCTTGAAAGGACCGAATCTAGGTGATAAAGTGATGAACAAAAAATGGAGGAGTGGAATGTGCTTCAATTAACGGGAGTGGAGCTTTGATATTTTAAGAATAATAAATTATAAAATAACCTAACTATGGTTAAGATAAGGACCAATTACAATGTGACACATAATGAAAGGTAATTTACATGTTATTTTAGAAGAGATTAAATTG
>NC_029780.3:103966497-103974419 GCF_000817695.3 Arachis duranensis
TAAAATAATAAAATATTAAATTAATAATGATTAATTTTATAATTTTTATAAAATATATATTTTATTATCTTAATTTAAAAATAATAAACTTTTAATTTTACTAATTTTTTCATTTTAGAAACTTAGATACCTCAAAGAGTCTCTTGAAGTAGTGGAGAGTAACAGCAGAGTTGAGGAGCGTGGATCTAAGACCCTCATTAGGGTATAACCAAAACGAAGCAGCACCCGCAAGAAACGCAGGTCCGTACAACAAAACCATTCCTACTCTGCTCGAAACCTTTATGTTCTTATTCTTCTGCTTCTCCGTCGCTGCATTCCAGAACTTGGAGTAGTTCAAGTGCTTCCCTATCATCTCCGATACTCCGGAGTACGCTAATACCAAGAAGCTCCCCACCGTAACGGCTGAAACCACTGCAGACGCCGGCGGCGGGAAAACCAACTTCAACAGCACAGAAGACATCACCGTCGCCATGCTGCTTAATCGATAATTAAGGTTTTATTTAACTTCTTTTTCTAACTCTAATACTTGCATTGCATTATTGCTATGCTGCTTATTATATATTCTTCTTTAGACCGACGGCTACAGGAATTGAAACACGTGATGTCGGAGCTGTGGGGGCGGAGGATCTTATCTTGAAGATATTGGATCAATTATTCATTAATTAAAAATTGATCAATGATTAGGTACGGAAAAGAAAGGAGGATTTTTTTAAAATAAATAAATTAAATATTTTATTTACAAATATAAATCTAAATGAGATATAAATAACTTTTTTTTACTATAAACGTAATAAGTAAGACGCTTATAAAAGTAAGTCATTTATAGCGTGATTATTATTTCTTGTAAATCATTTTTTACTTCTTTTCTCTTACTTCTTTTCTCCTCCTCATTTATAGCGTGACATTTCTGTTAATATTATTGAGATATTCAGACATTATAATGCGGCAAATATATGAGATAATGATATCAACTATTTGAATGTAATATGGCATATCATTAGGGCAATTGACTTTTAGATTAGTATTGTTATTTTTCTGTTTCAATTAAATAAATATATAATTATAGTTAAGGTACTTTTTATATTTAGTGTTTATTAAGTAGTGGATTGTATTTAGTTAGTGTTAATTAATTAATTTAAATTGAACTTATAGTTAATTTAATTCAATTTATTTAATAGATTTATGTAATTTAACTTATTTAGTTAATTTAATATACTTAGTGTTTATTTCATTTTTTTATTTCTTTAATTCGAATTAAATTTTTTGTAATTTTAATTTTGAATATACCAAATTTTTTATTTGTAAAGTTAATTATTCTCAATTCAACTAATGTATGAAATGTGAAATAATTATTTTTTATTATTTGTATCTTTTTATTTCAAAATAAATTTTTTAATAATTAAAATAGATTTGTTATTGAAATGTTTTACTTTTTTAACAAACACCTTGTCTATTGCTTTCTAGGCGAGTGAGCCATATTCTTACATCACCGAACGTCATTCTCCTTTACTTGAGGGTGGTTGGGTTTGGCGACACAGTACAACTCAAAGACTTTATGTTTGACAACTCTCTAATTACTGCATTTGTAGAGCGTTGGTGTCCAGAGACCCGCACTTTTCACTAGTCTTGGGGTGAGTGCACAATTATCCTGCAGGATATTGCGTACAACCTTGGGTTATGCACTCACGGAGAGCTAATAGGTGGATGCTTGTATGATTTTCAAACATGGTACCAACACCCGACTTGGGAGTAGGTACAGGAGCTCCTTGATGCCAGGCATCCTCATGCTCAGCAGTAAGGACGCAGAAGAAGAAGTCATTTTCCATCAAGCTGACGTGACTTATGGATCGAGTACAACATATGCCAACCACTACAGATTTAGTCACTCTCCAACAGTACACAAGGTGTTACATCCTACTGCTAATCAGGGGTTAATTACCTAATGACAGACAAATCAAACAATCAGATCCATAGCAGGTGTTTGCCCTTATTAAAGGACTTTGAGAGGTGTCGCTGTCTGTCTTGGAGATTTGCTATGTTTGCATAGATGTACCACTCGTTATGCTTTGCAGCACATCGATATACCACCAACATCGCTAGAGGCACTCTGCTACTCGTCTCATGGATTTACCATAGATTTTTTTAGTAGTTTCTACCAGAGAGACAAATTCTGACGTTTGCTCTGGCCGTGAGGTAACTATTTTCTTATAAGGTTATTGTCCTTTTTATGTATGTAATTCAATAATTTCTTTCATAAATTGAGATATTGTTATTGTTGCATATGTCTACAAGTTGATAGGTATGGTCCCTAGTTTGACCAGTGAGTCTTTTATTGGCGTCTTTTGTTGGATCAGTTACAATTGCATGAGGTACGTGAAAATGTTTTAGTCAGTTATCTCTAAACGATTAGTTCTCCTATGTAATAAACTGAATCAGAGGATTGTATTACACTTTGTTTTGTGATTCCTATGGACGTCGTATAATCACCCAACCTTGCAGGCCATCTGTTGAGTTAAGAAAATTAACTAAATTAATTAGTGATGACAAACATTATTTTATTGGGCAAAATAAATAATTAAATATTAATTATTTATAATTATATGTTGCTGATTATTTATGATGATATGTTGCAGGCCAAAAATAAATATAATGCAGCAGCAGCCCAAGTGAATGAGAGAAACATATAAATAAGGCTGGTGGGCTAAAATGCAAACGAAGCCTAAAAGAAACAAAGAATACAAGGCAACGGGCTGAATGAAAAAGATCTGATCCAAGCCCAATTCATTGCCTCTCTCATTCAAACTCTTCCATCTTGCTCTCACCCAAAAGCAACGTTAACCTATTCCCTCTTGGTCAGAACTCAGAAAAAGAAAGAGAGAGCTTCTTCCTAAGCTATTCACTAAAGAAGCAAGAAAGAGAAGATTAAGCAAATGATAGAAGTCTAATCACCCATCATCAATCTATATCAAGAAGAGGTAAGAAGTTAAAGGTGATTTTCATTTCCTTCTACATGCATCTCATTTTCTTCTCTTCTTCCCAACACTCTGCCATTCCAAAAATGGGTTACAAGAGAAAGTTGATTTTTGCTCTAATCTGCTGTGTATCCACGGTCACAAGTGTATCTTGGGGACCAAGTTGGTTTTTAATGGCTGAGATAGGGTTTTACCATTGGAAACATCTGTGTATGATGTCAAATGTCTTCGATCAAGCAAAAAAGAGACAGCTTGGAAATCAATTTGGGATAAATAAAGAAAGTAATCTCTGTTCACCACTACTGTACATCAATGGTCAAGATTGTTTCTTGGGGACCAAGAAGTATCTCAAGGGTTCAGATTTGGGTTCACCATTGAAAATAATTTTCTTTGCTTCCCTGAGGCTTTCGGTCAAGCAAGAAAAAGTCAGACTCAAATTTCTAATTTGGGGATTAACTGGAAAAGTGACGTGGTAAGTTGGTGAAGCTCAAGGCTCAAAGTGTTGACCTTGGAAGAAGAACCAAGCAACATGCAAGGAGATAAAAAGAAGCTTGCTGTTCATTCAGAAGTAAGGAGAGAAAACCAGAGTGTGAGAACAGTGTTCTGTAAAGAAGTTCCTCTACTTGGATAATGCTTACTTTCAAAGAAGCATTCGACCAATACTGAAGAACTGCATCTGAGGTTTGTGAATCTGGTTTTGCACATAGCAAAGAGGCTGCTGATGAAGTCAATCTCCTTCATGTTTTACTGATTATAATGTACTTTTCAATGTTTATCATTCTGTAATTTCTAGTGAGAAAAGGCATTGTGAGAAAACTCAAGTAAAAGCCATGAGTGGAAAAAGGCTGAGTGAAATACTTGAGAGAAAAGCCTAGAGTTATTTTCAGATTTCTTTAGGTATGTTTATGTCTTGTATCTTGTACCTGTGAGGTATCCCTTTCTTAGTTGGGTTAGCACTAAGAGTGAATAGTTAGGTATTAGCAAAGCCAATGTCAAGTTAGGTTAGAACTTGAGTGTGAAAGGATTGTGTCAATCCTGTGAAATTGGTGTATGTAATAACTGTTAACTATAGTGAAATTCTTCCATAGTTGAGGAGGAGACTGGACGTAGGTTGCATAGCACAAGGCAACCGAACTAGGATACATGCTGGTGTTAGCTTTTTCTTCTCTGCCATGTTCTATTTTCTGATATTCATGAGACAAATAAATTGTCTCATAAATTTCTGCTGCTAAATTCAAACAGAATCAGAATTGTAATTTTGTTTAAAAGAGGGTCATAACAGCAACTTAAAAGGAAGGCATAGATTCAACCCCCCTTCTCTAAGCCTACCACAACCTTCAATTGGTATCAGAGCTAAGGTCTTAAGAATCAAGCTTAACCGCTTGGAGCAAAGATCCAATGGCAAACAACTTGGGCACAACCACAGTTGCTTACACCCTCACTGAAGGCCAGTCAAACAACCGGCCACCTTTCTTCAATGGAAAGAACTATTCCTACTGGAAAGAAAGGATTAGGATCTTCATCTAATCCATTGACTACAACATATGGAAGATCGTTGTAAGCGGTCCAAAGATCCCAACAAAAATAAGTGCTGATGGAGTGGTGACTCCAAAAGAAGAAGCTGAATGGAATGAAGATGATAAGAAGAAGATAGAGCTGAATGCTAAAGCAATCAACCTTCTTCACTGTGCTATCAGCTTTGAAGAGTACCGGAAGGTGTCTAGATGCAAGACAGCCAAAGAAATCTGGAAAAAATTCCAGGTTACACATGAAGGCACTAAACAAGTCAAAGAAACGAGGATTGGTATGCTGCGAAAAGAGTACGAGATGATTAGCATGAAGGATGGAGAAAGCATTGATGAAGTGTTTGAGAGATTCTCAATCATAATTAACAACCTTGATGCTATGGGTACAAACTATGCGGAACAAACCTTGGTGAGAAAACTCCTTAGAAGCCTCATAAAAGAGTGGAAAAACACTGCCACTGTCCTAACCGAGAGTAACAACATAAGTCCCATAACCTATGATGAGCTAAGAGGAAAACTCCTTGCCTATGAAGCCACACACACAAACACAAACTCAAAGAAAAAGGGAATAGCCCTCAAGTCACAAATAGAACCAAAAGAGAGTGAGTCTAGTGATGGTATTTCAGATGACGAGCTTTTGTTTTTTGCTAGGAGATTTAGAAGGATGATGAAGAGCAAGGGCAAATACAAGGGTTCAAGTTCAAAGGAGCACAAGATAGACTTGAGCAAGGTGACGTGTCATCATTGCAAGGAGGCTGGACACTTCAAGTCAAACTGTCCAAAGCTCAAAAAGAAGGACAAAGGAAAGAAGGAAAGGAAGAGAGTACTCATGGCAGCTTGGAAGGATCTTGAGAATGACTCAAATGAAGAAGAAGAATCTGAAGGAAATGACAAAGACTGTTTCTTAAGAGCTGAAATTGATTTTTTTAAAAGAAAAAGTGAAGGAAACTGAATGTGCTTTGGACATCATTGAAGAAAACAGATGTCTAAAATCTGAACTTGAAAAATTAAAAGGAAAGCACATTGTGGATCCTTCACATGAGTTAATTGCTAAAAATGAAAGATTAAATGATATGATTAAAAAGCTGAATGGTGACTTAGCAAAATTTGCTCAAGGTTCTAGCAACTTGGACAAATTACTTGCAAGTCAAAGACCATTGTTTGAAAAATCTGGTTTAGGCTACATAGTCAAGGAAGATGCAGTTTCTAATATTTCCTCTATAAAGTTTGTGGCTTCTTCATCAAATACCAAAACCATACCAAACAAATCTGGTATTGAAAGTGCTCCAATATCTGAAGAAAAATTTGATGAAGTACACATAAGTGAAACTAAGCCTTCACCAAAAACTGAACCATGTTCAAACCGGCCAGGTTTGGGTTACATTTCGAAAAATGAGGCTGTTTTCAAGAAACCACCATTTTACAACAAAACCTCATATTCGAAAGGTAAAAATGTTCAAAGAAATTTTGGTGAAAATGCTTTTGCAAAGAGGAATAACTTTAATAAAAATCAGTTTGTCAAAAGAATTGCATCTCCTCCAAAAACCAGAAAATTTCAACATTTTAATCATTTCAAGCAATATAACTCACCTCAGTTTCAGCAACACACCTCAGAAAATTATTGTGTTAATTGCAAGAAATTTGGTCACTCATATGCACAATGCTTCATTGAAAAGAGAGTTGTAGGAAACAAAGTCTACAATGTTGTTTGTGATTTCAATGCACTTGGGCAACCAAGATAGATTAACTTCAAAGGATCCAAATTAATTTGGATACCTAAGGCTACTTGAAACTCATCATGCAGATTTGCCTAGCATCCAAGAACAAAAAGGACATGTGGTACATGGATAGTGGATGTTCAAGGCACATGACTGGAAGGTCAACCTACTTCATCAAACTAAATAAGTATGATGGAGGTTTTGTGACCTTTGGAGATGATGGTAAAAGTAAAATCATTGCTGTTGGAAAAGTAGGAAATGAGCAATCTACTTTCATTGATGATGTGCTTTTGGTATGTGGTTTAAAGCACAATCTTTTGAGAATAAGTCAGCTGTGTGATTTAGGATATTTAGTGGTTTTCAAAAAACTTGAATGCTGATCAAGAGATTGGGCCATGCAAGTATGTTTCAAATAAACAAACTTGTAAAGAAAGAATTAGTAAGAGGTCTCCCTTTGATAAAGTTTGACAAACACATCACTTGTGATGCTTGCCAAATGGGAAAACAAACAAAAAGCTCTTTTAAACCAAAGGAAGACATATCTACTAAAAGACCACTTGAGTTGCTACACATTGATTTATTTGGTCCAACAAGAACTCAAAGCCTAGGTGGTAAACATTATGGTTTAGTAATTGTGGATGACTATACTAGGTTTGGTTGAGTTTTATTTCTTGCACACAAAAATGAAGCTTTTTCAGCCTTTGAACCTTTTTGCAAGAAACTTCAAAATGAAAAGGATTTAAAAATTTCTTCTATAAGAAGTGATCATGGAACTGAATTTGAAAATGATTTGTTTGAATCCTTTTGTGAGGAATTTGGAATATCTCACAACTTCTCTTGTCCAAGAACACCACAATAAAATGGTGTTGTGGAAAGAAGAAATAGAAGCATACAAGAGATGACAAGAGCTATGCTTTGTGAGAATAATGTTCCAAAATTCCTTTGGGCTGAAGCGGTTAACACAGCTTGCCATATTTTAAATAGAACAATCATAAGAAAATTTTTGAAGAAAACCCCTTATGAACTTTGGAAAGGTTACCTACCAAACTTAGATTATTTGCATATATTTGGATGCAAATGTTTTGTTTTAAATAACAAAGAAAATTTGGATAAATTTGATCCAAAGGCTTATGAGTGTTTGTTTGTAGGATATTTCACAACTAGTAAAGCATATAGGGTTTATCATCAAGATGCTAGAATTATTGAAGAGTCCATACATGTTACATTTTGTGATACTGACTTGGTGCAAAGCATTTTGGAAGATTGTGATGCAGGAAATCAAGCTCAAAAGGAAGATGAAACCGCTCAAAATCAAGGAAAAGAAAATTCTGGACAAACTGAACCAGAAACTGCAAATGCTGAAAATTCAAGAGACAATTCCATTTTGTCTCATGAATCTGAAGGAAATCCTGCGGCCAGTAGTGCCCAGAATCCCTTGGTGACTGAATCTGCCTCCAAGTCCACCAGACCTCGTGAGTGGAAATTCTTGAAGAATTATCCTGAGGAATTTGTCATTGGGGACGTCTCTCATGGAGTGCAAACAAGGTCTTCCACTAGAAAGGCCAATGAAGGATCCAACATTGCACTTCTATCACAAATAGAGCCTCAAAATGTTAAGGAAGCATTCAGTGACCCATCTTGGGTTAAAGCTATGGAGGATGAGCTTCTTGAGTTTGAAAAGAACCAAGTATGGACTTTGGTTCCAA
>NC_029780.3:103974658-103987555 GCF_000817695.3 Arachis duranensis
TGATTTTAAATTATATCAAATGGATGTGAAATGTGCATTTTTGAATGGTGTGATAGATAGAGAAGTATATGTGGAGCAGCCTCCTGGTTTTGAAAATAAAGAACATTCAAATCATGTCTTCAAATTATCTAAAGCTCTCTATGGTTTAAGACAAGCTCCTAGAGCTTGGTATGAGAGACTTAGCTCTTTTCTTTTGAAAAATGGTTTTCAAAGAGGCACCATAGATACTACTCTATTTATCAAGAACTCTAATGATTCTTTTATTCTAGTCCAAATATATATTGATGACATTATTTTTGGATCAGCCAATGAATCCTTTTGTACTGAATTTGGAAAACTCATGACAAGTGAATTTGACATGAGTATGATGGGTGAACTTAATTTCTTCCTTGGGCTGCAAATTAAACAAACTGAAAATGGTATTTTCATTCATCAAGAAAAGTATGCCAAGGAATTAGTTAAGAAATTTGGTATGGAAAATGCCAAACACATAGGAACTTCCATGCATCCTAGTTCTAAATTAGATAAAGGAGAAACCGAGAAAGATGTTGATGAGATTAGGTATAGAGGAATGATTGGCTCTCTTATGTACTTAACTTCCTCTAGACCCGATATTGTGCAAAGTGTTGGATTGTGTTCAAGGTTCCAATCCAAACCAAAAGAGTCACATCTTTCTGCAGTTAAAAAGATCATTAGATATATTCATGGCACATCCAATTTTGGTCTTTGGTATCCTAAGATTGATGATTTTTCTGCAGTTGGTTATTGTGATGCAGATTTTACTGGTGATAGAGTTGATAGAAGGAGCACTTCTGGTTTATGTTGCTTCCTTGGAAAGTCCTTAAATGTTTGGTCAAGTAAGAAGCAACCAACAGTGGCCTTATCCACTGCAGAGGCTGAGTATATAGCTGCTCCTTCTTGCTGTTCTCAACTTTTATGGTTAAAAACACAGCTTGCTGATTACAAATTAAAGGCTGAAAATATTCCCTTGATGTGTGATAATATGAGTGCCATTAATATTTCTAAAAATCTAGTCTTGCACTCTCGGACTAAACACATTGAAGTGAAATTTCACTCAATAAGAGAACATGTCCAAAAAGGGGATATTTTCATTCAATTTGTTAAATCAGAGGAGCAATTAGCAGATATCTTTACAAAACCATTAGCTGAGGACAGATTTTGCATGCTTAGGACTAGTTTAGGGATTTTAAGCTATGATTCATTGTTTGAGCTTTGCTGATGTGTTTGTTAAGTCTTGGTCTCACAGGTTCGAATGTGACAATTCTGGGCAGAAGAAGAACCATCACTCTGCACTTTATCTTCTAGGCTCTGAACCTTCTTGGAATAGGGTTCTGAAATTTTTTCAAGAATTCTCTTAACTTGCTGCAAATTGCAAACTTATCCATGTCAAAGAGACATTTGTTGAATAAGAAATGAGAGATCTGGTTTTTGTCGTGTAAAAATGGACATGGACCATGCTTGAATCTTATTATACATGTGGTCTCTTTTTGTTTTTGAAACCTTCAAGTGATATGAAACTCTCTTTTTGGTTCTAATGATTTTTTTACCAAGAATTGGTCCTTGCACATTGTGAGTTTTCTTACATAACTATGGTGTTGCGGGTTGAAATATGATCTTTATTTCTCTTCCAATTTTTTTTGTATTTCAAAACACAACATTTAGCTTTAACATATCTCTAACACACTTTTTTGCAGGTCCTGTTTTGTTTTATTTTTCCCACCTTGATGACTAAAAGGGGGAGAAAAATGCATAATGACTTTAAGTCATTTGAACTTTATGTTATACTGGTGAATTGTTGCTTACATGCTGCCGTCGTTTGCAATATGTGCTTTTATGGATTATTAGACTTTTGTGCAAACATAGAATTCTAGATAAGCATGTGTATACATTAGATTGTTGTGTTGGCATTATTGTCTGTGTCCTCAGGTTAAGCGACATCCATATCTCTACTGGCTAGAAATCTGCCCTGCTGAATGTTGTCAAGAATGTTGTTCAGGAGTTTGTCTCCAAATCAAATCACTTGATTGCTATGAGCAAAGAGCAAAGGAAGCTAGCAAGCAAGCGCGAAAATTTCCTCCGTAAGTCAAGAAATAGAGTGGCTGGGATCATGACTTTCATTGATAACCTTCAAAAGGATGAAGACCCTGCCACTGATGCTGATGAAGAAGTTGATTCGGAGGAAAGTGGTTCGGATGCCTAAGAATTGTTTCATAAAGCTGCTGCTGTCTGCTCATTGTGTCTGATGAATTCTGTTTCTTTTGCTACTGTTGAACTGTTTTGTTCTCTTGAATGACTGCAATAACCTTGGATAACATTGCACCTTTGTTAATTCTTTAGGACTGTGCACTAACTCTCTTTTCCAGGTTATAAGGTGCTGTTTTTGCTCATCTTGCTTACTATTCGTCCTTGATGACAAAAGGGGGAGTAATAGAAATAGGATAATAGGATGGTAAATGTGTCCTAGGAATTTTTTGGCATTGCTGCAGCTACTAGTATTTTTTTGGGATTTTTGTCTGATTACTGCATTAAAACTTGATTTCGCTGATTATGTGGTGTTGCTTATTTGATATCCCGTAGACAAGATAAATGTGTATAGCTCTTTATTGTTCTCTCTTTAAGTGTGATGTAAAACAGGAACAAAGAGGAAAGCATAAATCAAGGGGGAGCTAATCTTGAAAAGGAAAGGGGGAGCAACATAAAAGCAAATGACAAAAATCAAAGGGAGTTTCTAAACCTTACTAAAATTCAATTCCTTTTGGTTATTGCTTAAATATGTTTGTCATCAAGGGGGAGATTGTTGAGTTAAGAAAATTAACTAAATTAATTAGTGATGACAAACATTATTTTATTGGACAAAATAAATAATTAAATATTAATTATTTATAATTATATGTTGCTGATTATTTATGATGATATGTTGCAGGCCAAAAATAAATATAATGCAGCAGCAGCCCAAGTGAATGAGAGAAACATATAAATAAGGCTGGTGGGCTAAAATGCAAACGAAGCCTAAAAGAAACAAAGAATACAAGGCAACGGGCTGAATGAAAAAGATCTGATCCAAGCCCAATTCATTGCCTCTCTCATTCAAACTCTTCCATCTTGCTCTCACCCAAAAGCAACGTTAACCTATTCCCTCTTGGTCAGAACTCAGAAAAAGAAAGAGAGAGCTTATTCCCTAAGCTATTCACTAAAGAAGCAAGAAAGAGAAGATTAAACAAATGATAGAAGTCTAATCACCCATCATCAATCTATATCAAGAAGAGGTCAGAAGTTAAAGGTGATTTTCATTTTCTTCTACATGCATCTCATTTTCTTCTCTTCTTCCCAACACTCAGCCATTCTAAAAATGGGTTACAAGGAAAAGTTGATTTTTGCTCTAATTTGCTGTGTATCCACAGTCACAAGTGTATCTTGGGGACCAAGTTGGTTTTCAATGGCTGAGATAGGGTTTTACCATTGGAAATATCTGTGTATGATGTCAAATGTCTTCGGTCAAGCAAAAAGAAGACAGCTTGGAAATCAATTTGGGATAAATGAAGAAAGTAATCTCTGTTCACCACTACTGTACATCAATGGTCAAGATTGTTTCTTGGGGACCAAGAAGTATCTCAAGGGTTCAGATCTGGGTTCACCATTGAAAATAATTTTCTTTGCTTCCCTGAGGCTTTCAGTCAAGCAAGAAAAAGTCAGACTCAAATTTCTAATTTGGGGATTAACTGAAAAAGTGACGTGGTAAGTTGGTGAAGCTCAAGGCTCAAGGTGTTGACCTTGGAAGAAGAACCAAGCAACATGCAAGGAGATAAAAAGAAGCTTGCTGTTCATTCAGAAGTAAGGAGAGAAAACCAGAGTGTGAGAACAGCGTTCTGTAAAGAAATTCCTCTACTTGGATAATGCTTACTTTCAAAGAAGCATTCGGCCAATACTGAAGAACTGCATCTGAGGTTTGCGAATCTGGTTTTGCACATAGCAAAGAGGCTGCTGATGAAGTCAATCTCCTTCATGTTTTACTGATTATAATGTACTTTTCAATGTTTATCTTTCTATAATTTCTTGTGAGAAAAGGCATTGTGAGAAAGCTCAAGTAAAAGCCATGAGTGGAAAAAGGCTGAGTGATACACTTGAGAGAAAAGCCTAGAGTTATTTTCTGATTTCTTTAGGTATGTTTATGTCTTGTATCTTGTACCTGTGAGGTATCCCTTTCTTAGTTGGGTTAGCACTAAGAGTGAATAGTTAGGTATTAGCATAGCCAATGTCAAGTTAGGTTAGAACTTGAGTGTGAAAAGATTGTGTCAATCCTGTGAAATTGGTATATGTAATACCGTTAACTATAGTGAAATTCTTCCATAGTTGTGGAGGAGACTGGATGTAGGTTGCATAGCACAAGGCAACCGAACCAGGATACATGCTGGTGTTAACTTTTTCTTCTCTGCCATGTTCTGTTTTCTGATATTCATGAGACAAAAATAAATTGTCTCATAAATTTTCGCTGCTGAATTCAAACAGAATCAGAATTGTAATTTTGTTTAAAAGAGGGTCATAACAGCAACTTAAAAGGAAGGCATAGATTCAACCCCCCTTCTCTAAGCCTACCATAACCTTCACCATCAATCTGGACTGGTTGAGAGAGGAGACCTATGATGCACGGACATTGATAAGGACACAGGACACGGCACGACACAGGAGACGTGGATACGCGAATTTAAAATGCTTATAAGACACAGGGACACGTTCTATATATAAAATATAAAGTATTTTTTAGATAAATTATAATGATATTTTGGTATTTTATTGATATTAAAATATAAATTAATTTTTTAATTATATTTAATTGTATAAAATATATACTATTTTTAAACTAATTTCAAAAATTAATGTTAAGAATAAAGTTGGACACGCTGACACGTGATGGTATTTTGGTCTGTCCAAGTTTGTCCGAAGAAGATTTATTTTTTATTAAGATACGATTGGACATAGAAGACACGTTTCAAACGAGTAGCGATGAATGTCATATTCAAAATGTGTCTGACACGCAGACACGACAAATCAAGAAAGTGTCCGTGCTTTGTAGGAGGAGACAGAGTGGGGGACATAGACTGCTAGCAACCTATACCCAACTCTTCCAATCTCTTTTGTCCCGTTACCATCGAGGCTCATTAATATTAGATTCTTCAGCTCAGCAAAGAATTCACTCTCCAAGTGTGTAAAAAAATAGGATTATCACACTCAAATATAATTTCAGTGTCACTGTTTCTCATATGATAATTGAGATATACACTTACAGCAACATATCCATTACCACTAGACATTTTGACTTAATTTTTTGAAGAAAAATGGAGAAGAAGTGAATTGTTTGTGGAGAATATAAATAATTGCATATCTTTTTATAGATGCTCAAAATTGATCATACTTTATCTCATTTACAATGCAAACATCATAACTTTTTCAACATATCATTTGCAGTGGAAACAAAATAAGATTGTTTATATCTCGTTTACATTATAAACAAGGTACGTGTTGATCGTTTTCTCCCACGTATCACGTGTACAAACGTGATACTGCAACAACAAATGTGTCTTCTCTGTAAACAAGATACGAACAATCTTATTTCGTTTACACTGTAAACGAGATAAGTAATGCAATACAAATCGGTAAAAACGCTACAAATTACCTATATTCGTAAATAAAATATGTAATTTATTTATTTAAAAAAATGTTTTTTATTATGTATATTTAATTTATTAAAAAAATATATGTACTACTTTTAAAATTTAAATAAAAACTTTTTAATTATAATATACAAAAAATTATTTTATATATATTTAATAACTAAAAAATCAATTAATACACCATTTTGTATAATATATTTGACTCATAAATCTTACTAGAATACATTAAAAAATTGACTATAAAATCAATTATCTCAATATAATATATATTAAAAATAAGTTATACAATATAATATATAATTAGTTTGATAACTAATTTTTAGTATCCACTTGTATGTTTTCGCCTAAAAATAAAATAAACTATTAGTTAATGATTAAAGTTTACTGATAAATAAATATCTAAAGAATTTGTTAAAAGACTAATTTCTAATATTATTCATCTGATCTTCTAATGTATATCCCAACTCAAAAGAATGAAAAGATAATTAAATCATAATGGAGGAATTTTATCTTATATTACTTTATTATTACTTTTTTTGAGAGGCATATATTATTTTTTTATATTGTTCCATGCTTAAAGCATGCGTTCCATTTACCTTTTTTTTTTATTCTACTAAACATATCAATCATTCATTATTTTGTTAGAGTCTCGGGCCCTTAAAATAAAGGGTAATAGGTAATACTACTATGCTGAATGGGAAATTTTTCCTCATGTACTAAAGAGGCGTGGCACTAGAGGAAAGGTGAGGCGTGTTAGCACTGCTCCCATACTCGCATACATGTTCTGTGTTAAAGTAGAGTGTATAAAATATGTCAACATCATAAATATTAATTAAAATGTTAATTACTTTTATTGATGATAATTTATATGTTGGCCTTTATAATTTTAAAAACCGTTGGTAATTTTGAATTTTTTTGGTGAATATTATCCAACAAATAGAAATTGGTCTATGAAATAATAAATTAAAACAATAATAATAATAACAATAATATCTTTCCAAAATAATAATAATAATAATCATAAGGCCTAATATAAAGAAAAAAAAAAGGGTATCACGTTTTGAGTTTATATTTCTTTATGAAATTAGATGAAAACTTATTGGACAATTAAATTTTTTGCTGAAAATTTTTGGTTTTGTTAAATTAGATGAAACCTATTTAAAAAAAAAATTATATGTAGTTAAAAGGATTTTGATGTGTGTTGTGGTGAAGGCAGGTAACGGTCCATGCTATTTATAAAGTAGCGAAGAGGAAAGCAATAATAAAAAGAAAAAATATCTAAGATTTGTTGGATTTTTAACTGCCAGAATAAACCAAACGTGAGGAGGAGAGAATCTTCAGTTCTTACTCATTGTTCACTACTTCACTTGTAAGATAATAATATTTGTTTTAATTATAAAAAAAATGTATGAAAAATTAGGTAATATAATTTTAATTTCAAACAATTTTTATCGTTTAATTAATCATATTCCAGAAAATATTAAATAACAAGTATAATTACCTGTGCCATACACGTGATAAGATTAAAATATATTATAATTTTAAATTATTTTTTTTAAATTAATTTAAATTATAATAATTTGATTAATAAAAAAGTAACATGTTATGTATTATTTATTTTTTTTAATTTAGTGTTAATTAGATTAACTCTAAAATAGTTATTAATCTATTTTAATAATATACTTTTTTTTCAATAAATCAAACATATATACTGAATATGATGATAAATAATATAATAATAGTTAAATCCATCAATAAATATATTGGTTATTATCACACTATAAAATAAATTAAATATAAAGCCTATTAGCACTTATAAATCTATAAAATCGTACTGTCTTTGATTCGCGTGTAAGGGTTTACTTGTCAAATAAACTTAAAATATGAACAAAAAATATTTATAAATTGGACCCAACATCACTTGAAAGAATAATGACAAATGTCGTCTTGTTCTTATCAAATTTGGATGAGACTTTTCATAACCTTATATATTAATTTTGTTAAATAATTATATATATACATAAAAAATTCTATACATATACATAAATAAAAAAGTATATGAATTATATTTTATTAAATTCTATGTTACCGGTTATTAAAAACATTAAAATATGAACCAAAAATATTTATAAAATAGACTTAATATCACTTAAAAGAATTATAAAAAATAATCAACTTACCTTATTATCAATCAGAACCATTTCTATGTAAGTCATTTTTTTCTGGTCAAATTTAAATAGAACTTTTCATAATCTTATATATTAATTTTGTTAATTCCTCAATTCTGGCTCCATTCATACGCATATTAACATTTTTTCTAATAGTGATGTTTTAATTTTTTGTTTTTCTTTTTTTTACGTATCTTTTTTTTAAATAGTGATGTTTTAATATTTTTTTAAATATATTTTTCTTAATAATTACATTACTAATTTGAAATATGAAATGAGAAAAAAATGTGATACATATATCCAAGAAAGAAAATAAACTTAAAAATCAGAAAAAAAGAAGAAATTTTATATTAAAAAAATATAAAAATAATATATTCAAAAAGAATAGTCGTAATATATAAATTGAGTCAATAATTTAAATTTCTCTAAAACTAATTTAATCAAATACCAATATTAGAAATAAATTACTTAAATAATATTTAATCTATTCTAGTCTTTAGACATGTATAGATTAGAGTCATTCTCGTAACGACAACAAACTGAAACAACATCATAAGTTCGAACATTTAGAATTAAACTGAAACAACATCGTAAGTTCGAACATTTAGAATTCATACAAATTCAGACCATCTTTTGTTCTTTGAAAACTTTCTGTATCCCTGATAGAGTTGAATCGAAATTCCTTTTATGAAAAAAGAGTTACGAAGATGGCTTTGATGTGTTAGAGACTAAAATCCAGAAGTCACTATTTATATTTGAGTGTGACACCCATTAAATCTAAAAGACCAAATAAAATAGTATCTCTGATTTTATTCTCATTTAATTCTAAATCAAAAATAATAATGACTTATTTAATTCAACATTTATGATAATAAATGAGATGACCATTATATAAGTCATTTAATGTAAATTAGCTTAATTTATGATTATAATTAATATATGTATTGCGCATAAATAGATTAGAAAATAATAATTTCGTAACAAAATAATCATTCAATTTGAATTACAATTAATTGATTGATAGAAATTATAATAAATTGTATGATATTTAAATAATTAACCAAATCAATTAGTTGATATAATTAATTTATTATAATAAAATAAATTTAATGAGTTAAAAGAAATAAATTGAAAAATACCATCAGAAACATGTTACGACAGTTTTATCATTAAGTGCAGAAATTTAATTTTTACATAATAGAATAAATATTTACAGATTATTATATTAAACACAGACTAAAAAAATACAGTAAACAAAATAAAAGCATCAATGGTAATATATAACCTAAAAAATTACTTAAATTAAAAAAAACCTGTGATGAATTATAATAAATTAATATATGAGAAGTAAAAGTAAAATAAATAATTAAAAATAAAGTAAAAAGAGCAATTAAAAAAACTTAAAGAAGATAGAAAAGATCATGTGTGGAGTAGATAAAAAATGTATTGTAATAGAAGATTAATATAATTAATTAATACAAAGGATGAAAGAGAAAAATCAAATTACGATCTTATTAAAAAATTTCAAAAAAAATATTTTTAAAAAAACCTATTAATCAACTTTTATAAAAATATTACAAAAAATTTAAATTATCTTTAAATAAAATAATAATACCCTTAAGAATTATTAATCAAAATAAATAAACAAAAAGAATTAATATAAAACAAAATTATAGAAAAATATTAGCAAAATTAAGATAAAAAAACAAAAATAAAAAATTACAAATATTTTATTTGAAGTACAAAATAGAGAAAGAGGAAAGGGATATATAAAATAATAAGATAATAATTTGAATTAATTGAGTTCATTTATTTCATTTCTTTATATATTATTTATTAAATAATTTAATATTTATCTCGATCATATTAAATAATAAATTAGTTGTAATTAATTTGGTTTAATGAATCAAAAAAAATTTAAAATAATTTGATATTTACTCTAATTAAATTAAATATTTGAATTTATGGTTAATATAACTTAATGAATCAAATAAAATATTAAATAATAAAATATTATCCTAAACAAATAAAATTATATAATTAATTAGTTATAATTAATATAATTGAATGAATCAAACACATTAAATTGAAAAATAATTTAGTTAATTTGTGTCTTAAGGACACATTTTAAAAATATTTATTTTTCAACAACTTTTATAAAAGATTTTTTATAATATTTTTAACCTATAGTCTAAAGGCACAATTATAATAACTCATTAAAAAGTACTTAATTAGTTAATATAAATAATTAATATAATTGATTTAGTTCAATAAATTAAAAGAAATAAATGTGAAAGGAAGAGATAAAGAGAAAGTAAAATTATAAAAATGTATATCCATTAAAAAGCAATAAAAAAAGTCCCTTTTAGTTTTTTATTTATTAATTATTAATTTATTATAATTAATTTCACAATATTTATTACACATTATTCATCTTATAAATTAATATAATCAAGATATTTCAATCTTATCGTCATTGTAATTTTGTACCGTCTTACTTTTTTTAATTGTTATTATGTTATTAGAATTCTTAAATAATATTTAAAAAAATTTTAAAAATAGAAATAGCGATGACACCTTAAATAATTAATTTAATAGAATTAAATTTAAACAAATAAGATGATTCAATTAATTATATAAATAATAGTATATTTATAAATATTAATATTGAAAATAGTCTCACTAATGTAAATGATCAATACAATAATTATATGAAAAAATAATTAATTACATAATTGCAGACCAATACAATAATTATATGAAAAATTAATTAATTACATAATTGCATAATTTTCAAGATCTTATATAGTTGAATCTAACGAACAAATAAAAAAATATTTATATGATAATGTCCTAATATTTTAGTATACTATAAATCATATTATAAATTTATATATCATATTATAATTCTAAGTCAACTCCTTAAACATATTATAACATAACCATCTAAAAAGATACACCAAATTAACGAATATCATATGGTCACAATATACCCTCTAAATTGTCACGATATTTTAAATAAAAAGAGCATCAATACAGAGAAATCAATGAATATATAACTAAAATAAAGAGCAACAAAGAAACACACAAAATAAATAAATAAAATAAAATAAAGAGAATTAATAAAAACATTAACATATAAAAAATATACACGAACAATGTATATATTAATTGTGAATCACAAAAAAAGATAATATATATATGAATTGAAATACACATGACAAAATAGAATATTATAAAACAAAACTATAGTAAGATGCGTCTAATAATAAGTAATTAAAATAAACAAAAAATTTAAAAAATATAAAAAAATAAAATGTATAAATAAAGATAAAAGAAATAAAAATTCAATAAATTATAAAATTTGTTCTCAAACACGAGAGAGATGGGGAGAGAGGGAAGGAGGAAAAGAGAGAAAAGAAAGTGAATGAGTAAAAAATATTTGATCTGGTATAAATAAATAGTATTAAGAAAAATAAACTAATTAAATTAATTTATATATTTCGTTATCATATTTATTATTTATTAAATAATTTGATATTTATTCCGATCAAATCAAATAATTAATATAATTAACTAAATTAATTAATTCATATAATTAATTATAATTAATTAATTCATATAAATTATAATAAATGGTGAGATTTGAATGTCTAATCAAATTAATTAATTGATATAATTAATTAATTATAATTGATTTACTTTAACGAATTAAACGGAATAAATAAGGAAACACCTTAAGAGCATGCCGCATCAGTTCTATTATTAAGTGCAAAAATCTGATTAATAAAATTATTTTAATAACGAAAAGCTTAAAATAAGAAAATTTAAATATATTACCAATCGTTGAAATTGCATATCCGAGTTTGTCACGAATTTAGTAAAATTAAACTTAAACTGAGGGAATTCAATCTCATTATGTGCTCCACTTCGAAGATCTTCGGGCAGACGTAAAAAACATGGAAGGGATGGAACTTGAACTTGCCCTATAAAGTTCCGTGGAAACAATTCCTCAATCAAAAATCGAGCTCCTCCCAAGAAAGCTAACTTTAACCACATTCCATTAGGTTGGTCATAATAGGTGAGTAGATCCAACCATCCTTCGATAAAGTAGAGATTATTACCCCTTCTTTGTACGCTTACTTCCATGTAGTTGGAACCCGAATCAGTGAAGATAACTCGATGAGGTATTTAATGGATGTGATGCATTGTAAACGATTGTGGCAAAAGACAATTGAACTGGAACATTAGACGATAAAAATAACTTACAGTAACAACAATTAATAAATAATCAAAAGAATAATATTCAATAAAAAACGAAGAATACATTCTTATTCAATGAAGTAGTAAAAAAAAATATAAAATTATGAGTTGACTCTCAAATTTAGATTCACGTATCATAGAAAAACGCTATATATAAACTTTAGTAAAACAAAAATAAATATGTAAATTATTTATTATTAAAGTAATTTTTTATTAAATACAGTAATTATGCATCATATATTAATTTTGTTAAAATTATATAATTTTATCATATCATAATTAGAATTATTATCTTCTATCATGATCAGAGAAATTTCAGACAATAAATAAGAATATTATACCTAATATACACAGATTGAAATAGAAAGGGGGTAGAGATATATTATCATGGACGGATTTAATAACTTAAAATGTTTGAAATAAGTATCATAAGAAAATAGAATTATAACGGGTTAAAGTAATAAAAAAATAACTTGTACAATTATTATATGCTAATGCTAAAAATAATTTTACGTAACCCTATTATAATTTTTACAATTATCCGTGATAAATTATTATAATTTTAAGTTGTTACTTTACCCTCATGATAATTTCAATTTTATCAATTACAATTTATTATTATTATTATTATTATTATTAAATAATGAATAAAAATTAAAATTATATCAATATTTTTATAATTAATATAATTAAAATAACTAAAAATATTTAAAATCAATGTGCGTTATTAATATCATAAGATTTGATTATTTTATGATTAGAATCAAATATTTTTA
>NC_029780.3:103988082-103988672 GCF_000817695.3 Arachis duranensis
CATGGACCAATTCGTATTTATTGGATAATATTCACAAAAAATCCAAAGCTACCAACACTTTTTAAATCTAATAAAGCCCAATAAATAAATTATCATATTAAAAGTAAATTAATCTACTGTAATTAATATCCATGATATTGACATATTTTACGCACACTACTAAAATATTATTTATTACAGATGGATATTTTTGATAGATTTTATCCTGTTGAAATAATACAGACAAATTTTGTGAAATTTTTTTATCAAAAACAAAGGAAAATGAATTAGCATGAATTACAGACGGAAAAGAGAATCTGTTGATAATTCTGTCAAAAAATTAATTTTTTTTGTGAAAAATAGTTATCGACAAAAAATTTGTCTGTATTTAAATGGACAAAACGCTGTGTTTTATTAAATTATTATAGACAGAAAATCAGTTTGTAATTTAAAATATTCCGTCAGAAAATATTGAGTTAACCCTAACTTTACCACACTCTGTCGAACTCCCTTCACACTCCACACAAATAAAACGAGCTTCTTCCTCTCTCCGTCCACGAGCTGCTTCTTCTCTCCGTCGCATGAGCTTCTTCCGCCGCTGCTGCCGGCAC
>NC_029780.3:103988692-103991709 GCF_000817695.3 Arachis duranensis
GCCGGCACTCGCGTCGCACAATCTCTCTCTGTCATCCCTTGCGTCGCACGAGCTCCTTCCGTCGCCGCTCTCGTCGCGTCTGCTCCCTTCGTTGCCATCGTCGCAGAGCCCTCTCTGCCACTCTCGTCGCTTCTGTTCCCTTTATTGCCGTCATCGCAGAGCTCTCTCCGCCGCCGCTCTAATCCGAACACTAATTTTGTGATTCTGTTGCTTTAAAGTTAGATTTTCAATCTACTAATTAATTGAAACCGAAGCCCTCCATGGAGTGAATATTTGTGTGGATAAAGTAATATGAGCTTGATGAATACTATAGTTGTCTAAAAGAGAAATTTAATTCAATTAATACTAGTTTGGATTCATCAATTTCAGTTTTCAAATTCAGCTCAATATCCTCAACTATGGTACAATTTTTTCTTTGTTCCTTGTTTTGTTTTTTCAGTCATTGTATATAGTATAATTTTTCTTATTTTTGGGATTGAGTGAAAATTTAAGAGAAAAAGAGATTCTGGTACAGTCAAATTTCATACTTTTCATGCTTGATAAATCATTTCAATTTATGCAAATAGAAAGGTTATTTGGAAAAATAGGAATTCAAAGAGTATCTCTTCTGTATTCTGTTTTACACAGGGCTAAGATTATGGACATTGTATTTGTGATTTAGTGTATATAGTATAGACATTGCCTAAATATATACTAGTTTAAAAAAAATATTTTTATCTTGGTTTGAAAAGATGATCATGAAATTTTGGGGTATTAGGTGATTATGAGGTAAAAATCTCACCAAGCAACTTCAGGATTTGAACCTCTAATATTGAAGCGGGTAGGTAAAATTCAGATGGTGTCATGAGTTGAAATCGACGGCTTTACTTTTTGTAAAGATGTTGGAATTCTTTTCTGAATTAAATTGTATGCTTTATTAGTGTAAATGTATTATGGAAAAACAAAAATGAGTCTATTTTGGACATTGTGATTGATACTAGTTTGAGCTCATTTGCCTCTTGTCTTATTTGTTTGGTATTCATTTTCTTAGTTTGATGTATATATATCTTTACTTATATACTTTTTTCTTTTTCCTTAATCCTCAAATATTAAGGTAGTGATCATGGAATTAAAGCATCGGGGAGATGGATGGTTGCTAACTGTGGCCTTAATTGAAAGAAGCATCATCTTCTTAATTAAATATCACATAATTACTTTAACAAAACACATTATTTAGATGTAAATGACAAAAAAATTGATGAATAACACAAAAATTTTTGTTAAATGATATAAGAAATTGGATCACAATTTCAAAACCGATTCACTCAACCAACGAGATACATTGAAATGTGTTTAAGATTCAAATATATATTAAATTATTGCAAATGACACATAAATAATTAAATCTCTTGTATATTAGTTCAATACTACATAATCAATTCAGTGATAATAAAAAACACATCATTTAATTAGAAATGACATAGGATTTTGTGGTAAATGACATAAGAAATTTTTAAAGAATTATAAGTCTAAAAACTTAACTCACTCAACTAGCAAAATATATTTAAATATGTTTTATATCCCAAAAATACATCAATTTATTGTAAATGACATAGGAATAACTAGATCTCTTATACATGAATTCAATACCACTCAACTAGTTTAATGATAAAAAAGATACATCATTTAATTGGAAATGACATAGTTAAAAAATTTCTGTGTTATAGTTAAAAGATTTTGGTGTCAAAATTAAAAAAACTTCTTATGTCACGGTTAAAAAATTTACGTGGTATTTTCACAATTCAAAACTTTTCCTTCATCATCATCATCATCATCATCATCATCATCATTTCTTCTTCTTCTTCTCATAATTATTGTTTCACTCTCTTAACAAGAACAATCTTCGTATTTTACATTCTCGTAATTATTGTTTTACTCTCTTAACAAGAATTTGTGTCATAGTTAAAAAATTTTGGTGTCAAAATAAAAAAAAAATTGTGTCACAATTAAAATTTTTTAGTGTTTTTCAATAAATTCTGCATAATTTAAAAATTTTCATCTTCTTTTTCATCACCATCATTTTCTTTTTTTTATCTTTTATTTTTTATTTCATCTTTTCATAGTTCTTTTTATTTCACCATTTTAATAAGAATAAAAATAAAACAAAGAGAAGAAAAAAATTAAACAAAGAAAACTAAGAAATAAAAAATGCTTCAATAACTTCTAAGGCTAATTTTTTTGGTGGAAACTCAGCTACAGACAACTTCACGTGAAGTTTATAACCGAGAGCCGTTAGATGAAAATTTAATCAAATCAATCAAATTATTTAATGGTACTTAACTATCAACTTCACATGAAGTTGACTGCACCTGAGTTGTCACTAATTTTTTTTCATACAGTACTGAGACAAGTGATATACATTAATATTATAATATTTTGTATTTTCTAAAATTATAGAAAGAAATAAAATTTGGGGGTTTGATTTTTATATCTAAGACTTTTAAATTTGGTTTCGCTAGAGAACCAACTAGATGAAGTCAACTCCAACCAACTATTTAAAAAATAGGTTTGTTCCCAAAAAAATTCTCTATTAGCCTAATTTTTTTAATTTTAGAATAAAAAATAAAAGAAATTGGCTTCGTTGGCTTATGTTGTAGTTGACTCTCTAGACTTTTTTTTTTAATTTTTATAAAATAGAAATTACAGGATATAATTTCTATACTCTAAATCAAACGAAGTTAACACTCCAATCATCTATAATTTTGAAAAATGCTATTGCCAATCCAATATAAAAAATAAAAAGCGACTACCTAAAGGAGGAGAAGAAAAAATAAAAAAATTCAACGGTGATGAGGAGAAAATATGCGAAAAAAGAAGTACGTGATTTGCGCAGATATTGTGTGATTGTTTTTTTAATTTAGTCCAATTTGGTTAAAAAAACCGTTGGATGTGTGGCGTAATCATTTTTAAATATTAAAATAAAGGAAAGAAAAAACCACCGCACCTGACACCTGGAAGAGGTAAAAAAACGTAGTTTC
>NC_029780.3:103991766-104048712 GCF_000817695.3 Arachis duranensis
CCCTCTCCCCCCCCCCTCTCTCTCTCTGTCTCTCTCTCATCGGAAGTTGAGCTCATCCCGCAGTTGTAATCATGTCTTGCTATCTTCGCCATCACAACGATGTCACCATCATTAGGTGGTATTGTCTTCACCGCTCACTATTTTTTCTCCTCCCATTAAATGCATTGACTCTAGAAAATTCAACGTGTTCTTGTTCAGTGTAATAATACTAATAAAAAGTTAATAACAATAATAACGATACTTAGTTAGCCTTTAAGCGTTGTTTTGAGCATGACACTCTCATAGACAAATGGGAATCATTACATTACTATCTTCCAAAAAGTCCATAAGTCTTTTTAGGTGTTCTTAACTAAATAACTCCATCTCCATGCGAATTGAGGAAAGAAGATGAAAATGGGTGAACACCCAATTAGGGTCACTCGCCGTCGGGTTTTCGATGAGCTGAGCTACTTTGTTTCTATTCTGTTTTGTTGATTAGGCCTAGGATATACTAGAACTTGATATAGGCTTCATGTTAGATGGCATATATATTTATTTCTTTTTGTTTAACAATATATATAACAATGTAAGCAATTATAGTTTCATACATTTTTTAAATTTACAGACTTTAGTTATCATGATTTAAATAATCACATGAGAGTTTACGATTTGGATTTATGTTGAACTCCTAATAAACTTTCCTGAACTCAAGTTTAATAACTTTGGATTTCGGATTTATGCTGACCTCCTCATGATATTGTGTTCATGATATTGTGTACATTTAAGAATGTTGGGGTTGGCTTAACGATGAGGCTCTTTTGGTTGTGGTGAATTTGCAGCAAGCATTGTGACTAAATGAAATTATATTGCAACTTTTTTGTACTGATTGTAAACATTTCATTTATGGTTATCGTTGAGGTTGTCAATTTGTTTACTCATTATTACATATCTAAATGTTTGGTAAATCAATGTTGCATAAAACTTGTGTTTGCAAAATCAATGTTATGCAAAAGTTGTTGATAGTTGTTATTCGTTAATGGTTGCTCCTTCTTAAATATGCTCTAGTTGCTAGTCCCTGTTTAGTAATTGGTTTCTATTCCCCATGTCTTGTTTCAATTGCAGGTCTTCTTATATCTCAAGCAAGTTTACCACGTAACGGTATTGGTTTCGTAAAATTTCCCTAGAATTATTTGAATGAATGATCATCATTTGCTTGTTGTGGGCAATTTGAACAATATGATAAATTGTTGGTTTGCGATAACTCAATATAGACAATTTTCTTAATTGTATATAATGTTCTAGTTGATTTAATTGCCATATAGATACTAACTAATGGTCCTATATTAGGTCACTTTGAAATCCATAGCATACCTTTTCATGACAAACTATTTTATTTTATTTTATTTTTTTGATAGACAAAGGGGTGAAAGGCCCAGAAACACAAAAAAAACTAGCACTTCAACACTCTGAAAAAATTTGTTCCAAAAATATCAGCAAGGATGTGAGGACTAAGAAAGGAAGGAGAGCTTACAAAGAAGCCAATCCTAGTTTCATGAAATTCCCATTGTCTAGCTAGAGCACCAGCGTAAGAGTTTGCCTTCATGAAGATGTGATCGACGGCTGTATCACTGATTTCTGCCAAAAGCTTCTTAATGGAGTTGATGAGAGAGTAACCGACATGATCAACGACGTCCTACTTCTACATTAAGTCATTGGTGCATTTGGAGTCTCCTTCTACCATTAGCTTAGTGATTCACAGCTCCTTGCCAAAATTCAATCCAACATAAAATTCCCATAACTCAGCCATAGTGATCGTACAACACCTAATTTTCATGCTAAATCCTGCGGCAGGTTTTCCAACAGTGTCCCTTAGCAAGCCTCCACAGGCTCCTCTGACCGAGTTGGATGACAAATCCATCATCGTTGAGTTTCATCTAACCTTCCTCCAGCAGAAACCATCGAATCCCTCTTCCCTGGTAATACATGATACCTGCCTTTCTTATCTTGTAGATTTGCTCATGATGAGGGCACCTTATTATCAATAACTCATTCCAATGCATGTAGTCTTGTGCATAATAATTGGTTGGCATTTTTCTTCCTGACTGAACATTGTACATGCATCACATGTAAGTATTTATTTTGGTCGTATAGTTGTGTGAATTCTTATGTCTTTTTTATGTGTAAGTCGGACAATGCATGTTATCTTTTTCTTGAACTTGGAAAATTTAAACGTCACTTTGTATGAATTTTGAGTTGGCTTTGGTATATTTTAATAGAATAATGAACTAACAATAATCTTGTTTTGAGTTTAATTTAGGTGAGAACAATGTTTTTCACATATCTAAAAAACTTGTGATTCAATTAGTGACTCGTTTTTCTTCTCAAAACCAGCTATGTTAACATTTTATCCATTTTGGGTTTCTTTGAAACCTTTTTTGGTCTTAAAATCAATCTAAGAGTGGTTTAGCAAATATTAATATGGATAATTAATTTCTTTTGCTCTTTGTCTGGTTGGAGTCCTATGGTGGCTTCTCTCTTACATTGGCATTCACTTAGGAGCCAATCCTCAAGCTTTATGCTTCTGGAATTAGGTGGCTTATAATGATATTGATGAAAAAATTAATTAAATAAAAGTAAAGGAATGGTAAACATCATTCTTAATGAATTTAATATATATGCAGTTTGAAATAACCTACACAATGAATGACTTATTTGCATTTAAAAGAGAATTTTATCATATTTATCGTGTCATGTTAATCTACTTGAATGAAATTGGTTTAATTGGAAACAATATAATATTTCTCTTACACATGCGTTAGATCATAATCTTATTTTATTACATTTTTAATAATTTAATAAGTCCTTATCTCAACCATATCAAATATAAGGCTATATATACCGAGAGTTCTCGATTTCAATTCTCCTTTTATCGCTACAACTCACAAACCTTAGTCCTCAAGAGTCACACAAAATCCACATGAAATCCTTCGAATACTACAGAGATTTTTAGTGATCGAATCATATTAGGTAATTCTACTTTCTACATCCTAGTGATGATTAAAATTGTATCCTTTGTAGTTCATTCCTTAGAAGATCGGGATTTCGTATGGTTTATGTGAAAAAATGATAATTATCGTGTCCCAAATTTTTGTTCAGTAGCAATAAACCATAGAAAACATTCAATTTCAAATAGGATAGATGAATTTATGGATAATAAATTTGCAGGTTAAATATTTGTTCTATTTTCCTTAATTATAGAAGAGGAGTATATGACCTATTACACGGTTTTGATGATATCTTGCAGCAGTTTCAATTGCAGGTTTCTCGTTTGAGAAAGTTTCACAAATTCAAAGGTTCAGATAAGTGTTATATATATCTGATACTTCTCTAACGATGTCAGGCTTTCCTGCTACAACTTGTGAAACATCGTATGTTCTCTTCTGACCATTTTTTATGTTCTCTTGGTTGTTTCTTGTTCTTGAGAAACAAATGTAGTTGTCTTTTCAGAAAAGTGGTGCAGCTTAGTCAATTTTTATGTCTGTCAATCTGTGCAGATATTTCAGAAACACAAATCAAATATGCTATCTAGATGCTCATGGGCATTTATCTGCTGAAGAGGAGCTTTCTGCAAAATAGAGTTTTGCAGTTTATTGCAAGCTTGTAGAATTCTACAACATTCTTTGGTGACGTGCTTTACGAAATGTACTGCATATGATTGGTTAAAATTATCTGTTGTTGATAGTTATTTTATGATATTCATATTTTTTCATGGGATATATTACATGAGCATAGGGTATATTTTATTCTAAGTAACATGATTGTTTCTCTTCCTATTGTTTTAGAAGGATTTCTTGTACTTTCTGTATACTTGCCTTGTCACATGCTTACCTCTACTTGGTTATTTCATTCTCTTCTTATAAAATTATTTCTTGTTTTATGAAAAAAATTGAAAAAATATCATGTTAGGTTCCTCATGTTATGTTGATGTGTGGTCCGTAAAGACAATGACATTGTGTGTTTTATTCTAACAATATACTTTTCTATTTTGTAGCCTACATTTCTTCAGAGATGTTTGGACTATAAAATAGAGGCCAAGCAACAGAAGAGGTAAGATTTACCAAAGATAATCTTCCTTCTCCTATTTACACAATTTCTTTCACAATTTATGTCATTTCATGCCATATGCCTACAAGGTGGATATGCTACATTCACTTTAAGGTTTAAATAAAAATGTTTGCGAAGCTTAGGAACCATTTATTAGTTTTGGGTGGCTATAAATTTGATCATTTGAACTTGTTTTGATTTAATAAAAACTAGAGAATATTCATGTTTGTTAGTATATGATCACCATTTAGCTACAAGTCAACATCAGAACATAACCTTGTCCACTCTATCTATACAAAGATCTAAAATTCAGTGTTGGTTAAGCTCCAATCGTCATAATTCATGACCAAGCCTTATGTAAACTGGGATGAAGATTGTCCAACCGAGTCTAAGTAGTGCTTGCTTCCTAAGAGTAACTAGTAATCTTTTCTAGCATAAGATTCTGTTTAAAGATCAATGAGATATACATTATGTACACATTATGATACCATTTTTAACCTTTATATTCAGTTGTGGATATGTACCCTTTGATACATTTGATTGAATATGATGTAGTTAGTAAAGGTTTCATTTAAGGCATATTTTTGCTCTTTTTTCTCCCCTAATTTTTCTTTCACTTTTCCTAAAAGTATTTTATCTATGATACTAATGAATTATATTTCAATGATTAGGATACAATTGATAGCTTTGCTGGGTGATATAGATGAAACTCAAGCTTTGTTTCCCTTGTATATTTGTCTAACAAGGGTGGCTTCTAAAGATGAGGATGCCAAGGTAGGAATTGCGCATGTTATTATGAGCTAATTAATATTACTTATGCCAATTGGGTTCTTACTACATATATTTTATCTAATAAATATGGGTTTTAGCGACGCCTTAAAACCTTCTCTTAGATAGTTTTAGACAACAGTTTTTTATAGTGTTACTATTGAATTCGGTTTTTCATTATTTATAGCAACAAACTAAAATCGTTCTCTTTGACTATTATAAAGAATGGTTTTATAACCGTTACCTTGCTTTGTTTTTAAGCAACGATTTTTTATTATTGTTTAAATAATTATACAAAAGAAACGTATAAAAACCGTTGCCAAAATGCTACATTTTAAAACAGTTCTATTAGATGATCTTAGGCAACAGTTTTTACAGTGTTATAGTTGAAGTTCAATTTTTCATTACGCTATAGTAACAAAATCAAACCGTTCTCTTTGACTATTTTAAGGAATGGTTTTATAACTATTACAACAATTTTTTATCAAACAATAATTTTCTAATATTATTTAAATAATTATACATAATTAAAAGATATATATACAAATAATTATAAATAATCATACAAATTTAAACAATTTTTTCTATAAATATTAAATTTATAGAACATTAAAAAATTATTGTTATAAACATATAACAAATATTATTTATAAAAAATAAATTTATAACAAATATTATATATTTTTTATTTTCTTTTCATTCTAAAATTTAACATAATATTTTTTAACACCTCATAAACATTTCAACAACCTCCTTTCAGAACAAAATATAGAACTGATCTTTTAATATTTATTAAATTATTTTTAATTATTTTTAATTTTAAATAAGAGTAATTAGTTAAGCCTAATTTATAAATTGAGCAATAAATATTTTTATATATTCCTAAAATAATTTTATTATAATAAATTTAATTATAAATTACTATTCTACTTTATAATTTTATTAAAATCTTCATATTATCTTCACTCTTTTTTTTGTTTCTTAACCCTAAATCTAACCTAATTTTCAAATTAAACATACATACACTTTAAAGAAAAGAACCGAGAGAAAGGGGAGCTCGAAGGAGGAAACCAGAAGGGCAGAGAAACGGGGAAGAAGAGAGGGAAGAGATGGAAGGGACGATGTCGACAAGGGTTCCACCGTCATCGCCGTTGCCGTCACCGTAGAGTGGAGGTGGAGGAGTGACCAAGAGAGAGAGAAAGTCTGATGTGAAGGAGAAGAGAACGCGAGAACTAGGGAAGGAGGGAGGCTCTGTTCCGCCATGCCTTCACGCCGCCGAACCGCCACCACCACTGCTATGGTTTGTCGTTACCTCTTCAGCCATCATCGTCGCACCCTGTTCTTGTTGCCATTAGGGTTTGCTGTTGCTGCTATTGATAGAGTCGCCGCTGGGAGGAGCCAAATAGGGAGTTCAGGTCGCTGTCGATGCTATTGCAGAAAGGGAGAAACGGATGCGCGAGAGAAAGTAACGTGACCGAAGAGGAGCCGTTCCTCTGCCACCACCGTTGCCGGAAACCTTGGTTGCCGCCATCCTTACTGGTGAGTCAGTTGTGCCCTAGTTACCAGAGTCACCATCTATGAACCCTTTGTTGCTTTGGAATGACCCTGTCTCTACCTCTTATGTTTCTGATTACACTGTATTCATTGGAATCGTTACAATTGGAGCTTGTCACTGGGGGAGGGAAGCGGCTGCACCATCCTCTTCGTTTTGACACTGAACCTCCATTCATAACCCTGTAACGCTCCCACTCTTGTGATGTTTGGCATTTTGTTTCTCTGTTATGTTCTTATTTAAATTATAATAGCCAATATCTCTGTTTTAGTACTGTTGTGTTCTACTAGAACTGTCAAAATTGTTGTTGCTATGAGTGTAATTGGAGTTGGTGCTGCTGCCGCCATCCCGGTTGCATTGGAATCATAGCTGCTGTGATGAATTCAAAATAAACGGGTTTATCACGCTTAATTCCTACGGATTCGACTAAATTGAGGTAGGGGTTTCCATTTTAAAATTAAAGGTTTTGATTTAAGAATTCCTATAAAGCTTATTGAATAATTACAAAAAATGTTATAATAATTTATTTTGACTGGTTGTTGAGTTTGATTTGGATTGTGACTAAAATTATTATTGATTTGAGTTTAGTTATGTATGGTAATTGATTGGATGATTATTGTAATAATTTGGTTGGAAATTCTTATTTTGATTAATTATGTGGAATTGGTTGAGAAATGATTGGTGAATTGTTGTAAATGAGGGAACCTTGAAGGTGGTTAAGTCCTATTTTTAGGGGAAGTTATGTCCAAAATTTTATAAAAATATAGGATTTAGTTAATTTGAATTATGTAAATTGTACCTAGGATGTATGATTAATAAATTGGATATTTGATAGCTAGAAATAAATGGTTACGGTGTTTTAAAGTGGTTTGAATTAAATTCGTTTAAGTAATAAAAATAAAGTTAATTTAAAGATTAAGGTTTGAAGTAAAGAAGGCTTAAGATGGATAAGGAAAAGTTTAAAGAATTATATGACTGTAAGGTTAAATCGGGTTTGAGTGATAAAAAGGTAATTGTGTGAAAGTTTAAGGGTAATGAAAATATTACAAAAATATTACTCAAATTAAAAAGGACTTTAGTTTGAATTGGTGTTTTCCTATGTACATGAAAACAGACTCTATAGTGAGATCAAACAATTTTAATTCAGTAAGATGCTAAACTGAAATAAACTTGTTGCATTGTATTTTACAAGTTAAATATCCTTTTTTAGACTATTAAATCACAACCATGTCAATGCTGTCAAAAATCTCTAGTTGGCATACATTCTAGTATGATGTGCTATTGCAATGTTTTAAGTATAAATTTTAAGCATCAATTTAATAAATATCTAACCTTTTAGGCTTTTACAAGTTGTTGGTCGTAAGATTAATTCAAGAGAATATGGTAAGAATTTTTTCAAATACTAATTATAAAATTAAATTTAATTTTACTCTTCAAGAATCATTGCATAATCAACTCATTAATATTCTAATTAGTACTTACCATCTTTTAATTTTGTGTAATTGTTTCTTTAGGATCTTCATGGTTATATAAGATTATGTAGAGATCTTTAGCAATCAGTTCCATATGACTATGGTTGCTTGATCCTTTTGATGCCTATTAAGAATTGAATTTGTTAAGTACCTATGTGATTGTATCCATTGATGCTAGTGATACTTGTTTTATGGATGAGTCGGCAGGTAGTTAAGGTAGATATATTTCATTAGTATGACTAGAAAAATTATTTTGTTGAAGTACTAGACTAGTAACAAAAGGAATGCTTCATTATAGGTTAGAAAGATATGTATAGACTGTGCGATCAAAGGCCAACCTTACCTATTGGGTTGTTCCACTGGCAAGCTAAGGTCGATGCTAGATCAGTTGGTTGATCTTGGAGTTAAGAAAATAAGTTAGACAGAGTTATTGCTAGAAGCCTGCAGCTACTATTGCAGAAGTCCAGATATTTTCTACAGGTATTTTTCTTTTTTCTATAATCACGGGTTATATTCATGCCATTGTTCTTTAGTTTTGTATCTTACTGATTCAAAATGCTTCATTTTTTTCCCAGTTAAGAAGTTTGTGTTCGTTGTTGTCTGCAAGTTGTTCTATTTTTTGAAAATATGGGCTTGGACAGAAAAACTATTAGGAGAATTCTTTCTCGCTGTCCAAAAATTTTCGCTGCCAGCATTGATAAAACTCTTTAGAGGAAGATTAAATTCCTTTCTAGGGTTGGCGTTTCTGAAGCTTATCTTTCTGGGATAATCAGAAAATATCCGAAATTACTTGTAACCAACACTGATAAAATTATACCGTATCTGGAATTTTTTGGTTCACTAAGTATATAACTGTTTAATTTTTTATAGTAAATGTTCAATTAGTTTTCTTTAGAAATTTGATTCAAATAGTTAAGGTTATTTATTGACACTAACATAAAAAAATAGTTGGAACTAATTTCAATGCAACATGAGAAAACTATTGCAAATAAATAATTATATAATTACAAAAAACAGTTGTCAAAAGTCACAAAAGGCAACTGTATTTAAACTGTTGTCAAAGGCAGCTACAAAATGACAATGGTATTAAAACTGTTGCAAAAAACAACACCAAAGGGAATGCTTTTAAACCATTGTCTTTGTGAATAACAAAATTACAATAGCTTAAAACCGTTGCTTATCCAGTTATGGTTTTAAACCGTTACATCATGAAAGAGAACGGTTCTAAACCGTTCTTTAAATATTGTTGTCAAAATCATTGTCTATTCCAGTAACTATGGTAACAGTTTTTTGTTGACGTTGCCTTAGGTAAAAAACTGTTGCTTATGAGCATTGGTAATGGCTGCATATACCATAGGTCAAAAACTGTTGCCAAAGCGTTGCCGAAAGTTTTAGGAATGGTTTTTTGATCTATGGCAATGGTTTTCAACCGTTGCAAAAACCTTTATTTGTTGTAGTATATGAGTTATATTTCAATGATTAGGATTCACAGCTTTGATTGGTGATATAGATGAAACTCAAGCTTTGTTTCCCTTGTATATTTGTCTAGCAAGGGTGGCTTCTAAAGATGAGGATGCTAAGGTAGGAATTGCGCATGTTATTATGAACTAATTAATATTACTCATGCTAATTGGGTTCTTACTACATATAAATGTTTCTGCTTCTTGATGTTTTAACTACAAAAACAAAAGAAGTATTATGCTTTATATCGCATTGGTCGGGTTTTCATCTTTCAAGATCCTTCTGAAGTTGATGGTGATATTCAATAAAAAGCAAACTTTTTGCTCCCTAACATTCATAGGCTAGCTTTGACAACTAAATCTGGGTCACTTGTTCTCTTGTTTTTCACAACCGGTATGCATGTATTTGTGTAATCCTATACACACACACATGACACATGCAATATAATATAATATAATAAAATTCTTGCTAAAATCTTTTTTAATTGCAGTAAAGAACCCAAATTTCTCATCTGGGGTTAATGTAAGTCTGGTGCCTTTAGATTCGAATTCATCTGAATGTGAGATATGCTTTTATTGCTTATATATAAAATGTAAAATTTGGTTGCAAATGACTATATTGTGGTTACCTTGTTGTTAGTTGAACCGGACTGGGATCATTTTGTCTAGATTCATGGGATTCATCAAAGATAACAAGTACTTGAGAGACATAGTCATTAGTTTCTTGAGTATGAATTGGTTGAGAACAAGTTGATAATTTTTCTTCTTGTGAAAATTGAAGTTGCAGATTGTACATTGTGTAACTTGAAGTTACAGTGTTAAACTGTTTGTGTTATGCGAGATATGATGGAAATTCGGGGAGAATAGTGTCATTTTCGAATATAGAAGGTCAGGGATCATTTTGTCTCCTGTTAGAGTTGTTAGGGGCCATTTTATCTTCCGTTAGAGTTAACGAAACCAAGGACCTAAGGTAGCGTTTGTTTGCGAGACAGAGACCAAAAGACAGAGACAGAGACAGAGAGACAGAGACCAAGAGACAGAGACAGAATTAAGTATTAGTATTGTGTTTGGTGTGAAAGTGTACAAGACTGAGTGATGTCTCAGTATTGTGTTTGGTTTGAAATAAAAAATAAAGGCTAAATATTAAAAATTATTAAAATGCCCTTAATTTCACCCAACAACCCTAACCCCCAAAAATAATTTCATTTTCATCAGCTTCAAACCCTAACCCCCTTTCTCCTCTCCTCTACCCTTTCTCCTCTCCTCTTCCATCAACGAACCCTGGAGCCTGACCCACCGCCGGTAGTACGTCGAAGGGTCGGAACCACGAAGGTGCCTCTCTAGTTCTTGGTTCATCTTCGTGGCCCCATTTGTCACCCTCGGTTTGTGACGCTGTTGCTGTATCCACGTCGGTGTATGTGCGTCGCCATCGTGTCGGAGCTGTGCATCTGGTATCCACTGTTTCTCTGTCAAGGGAGTTGGTATATTTCTTAAACTTTCAAACTTTCAAAGGTGCTCCTTCCCTCTTTCCTGTACGCTGTAAACCCTAACCCTCGGAATTATTTATAATTGTGAATTCGTTTTCAGCTTTGTAATTAGACGAAGATTCTGTAGGGATCTACTCAATTGAGGCTTTAATTAGTTGTATAGTCATTAATTTGTTGGAATTAGACTGTGGATTAGATCTGAAGGAAACATTGGAGCTGAATTATATGGAACTACTATTTTTTATTCCTGCTAAACAACTAAGTTGTTACTAGGTTGATACTTGAGAATGCTGTAATTAAATGTGGGCACAACTAGGATGGTTCATTCATGTAGATGATTTTGTAGTAGAATTTTTTCATTTCCTATTCAAATGAGAATCCTTTTGGTTTTTGCACAAGTTCATTTTGCAGACATTATTAATTGTTTTGTGAAATGTAGGTAGAAGTTGAGGAGTTACGGGAAGAAATTACTGATATCCAAAATCTGGTAAGAAGATGTAAAGCGCCTAACTTTTTGTACATTTGTTTTAGTCTTTAGTTCACTAAAAAGATTCATTGTATGTTGCAATCACAAGAAACAAACACAACTAATAAAATGACCATATATGTTTGGTGTTGTCCGCATGAGTCCTGCATCAAACTGATTGAAATCCATACATTGTTTATTTCTTAAAACTTTTTTTGTTTAAAAAAAAAGAGAAGAACAGGTACATTGTTTTGATTCCTACCAAAACAGAGTAGTTTGTAATTTTGCTATGTAAATATTTGTTGATTTTTGTTGTTGTACAATACAATCCACTTTTTGAAGAGCAAGGAATTGCATATTCGCATTCATGGCTTCTTCTTCTTCTTCATCCTCCTCTTCTTCTTTACCTGAGGTTGGTTTTGTATTTGTTTATTTTCTTTTTGTTATATTTTTCCTCCATTTTTCAGTTTTTAGGTAGCATCCATTTTTTGATTTCATATTTTATATGTTGTTAATTCTGTTGTTGCCATTTCTGAATTGGTTTCTGTTGAATCATCTTTGGTTGTTTCATATATGAATCCTCGGATATTTTTGGCACCTTGGATGATTAGAACTTTGTAACTGAAAACAAAAAAAATGTGAAATTTGATTAGAATCAAAAGCATTTTGTTAGTGTAAGTCTGTAACACCCTTAAATTTTTTGATAAAAGTAACACTAAGGAAGGAGAAGGATCACTTGGAACTTTTGAAGAATGACAATTTGACAAGAGGGGAGATACTAAGATAATTGGCCTGTTTTGTCGATAATGGGGTTTTATTGGGAGGAAGATTCTCTCTCTCATTCTGGTAGAGGGTATAAATTCCTGTTAGTATCTCTTTTATGTGTAGTATGTACTAAATTAATAATTTTGAATTACTGTTGAAGGTATAGCCTGGTTAACAATGGCTTCCACAAGTAGATGATCTACAAGTGGTACGTACGGCAGCGGCAACATAACGAGAGACCGTTTTTGTGAGTGTGGTTTAAGAGCACCGTTACAAGTTTCGAATAGCGTGGCCAACCCGGGTAGAAAGTATTACGCGTGTCCTACAAGGCGATGTGGATGGTTTAGATGGGCAGGTCCAAGTATCCAACATTCTGACGTTGGAGATGATCGATCTTCTCAGCTGAACTCTAATTTTAAGATGAGCGAACGAGTGGAAAAACTTCATACTGATGTTATGTATCTAAAATTTTTAGCATTCCTTCAACTTCTTGTTTCTATAGTTTGTGTTGTCTTGATCATTGTATTGTTATGTAAGTTGTAGTATGACCTTTGAACTCAAATAGGCAAATGAGAAATTGTAATAACTAGTTTGAGAATATGTTTCTGTAATTTTTATTGATATTAAAATGAGGACATGTTCAACATCTATTCTTCTATTTGTGAATGTGTCCTTTTTACTTGACTAATGCTCTCACATTATATTTCCTTTTTGTTATTCGATACCGTATAAGAAGAATCATATTATACACATTATGTTACATTAAAAGAAATAGATATGAAGCTAAGTTAGAACACAAGAAGAATGAAGACAAAATGGGTCCAATAGTGCAATGAGAAAAAAGAGAAGAAAATGAAATCAAAGCTAACTGGAAGAAGTTTAAAGTAAGTAGCACTGTGACATACATAACCCAAAAATAGTTGGTAACTTTTGTTTAATTATGGATAATCTGGATATGTTGAATCTTTGCATAAGTCATTCAAATAAGATCATGTGCACAACATATGTCCATTTTGAGAAAAAGGTTTATAATGGAAACACAGAATTGTTAAATAATTCAATACCAAAGTATCTATCCAAAACAGAACAAAAGAAAGGCATTACCAAAGTTATACCATCTTAAACATAACCATGTCCTAAAATCCTAAAACCCTATGGTGAAAAAGTTAACACCCTAAACCAAACTTAATACCCTAAGCCAAACTTAATAAATTTAACCAGTAGTCAACTTCATATAATGGAACGCATAAGGCCAATCATCTGTGAATCTGACAAGCCCCAGAAGTGTGCATACACATTAGGACTCTCAGCAAACTTCAAAATCACCCTCACCACCTCGTCATCACCGAATCCAAGCTGTGTGAGCTTCTCGCCAACCTTCCACCTCTCGTTCACACCAACAACGGCATCAGCTATCAGTTGGACATTCTTTCTTTGGTCAGCCGATGATTGCTGAATCTGATTGGCCATCCTCTCGAGTACGTCAACTTGTTTTCTCTTCCTCCCATATCGCCTTATGCTTTCCGCACTCGCACCGGCCTCAGAATGTGATGCTTGTCCTTGCATTGCTTGCCCTCCGTCGTTACAGCCTTCAGAACTTTATTAAAATACTTAGTAACTGTCTCGCTGGACCTACAAAATCTAACCTGTAGACTACAGTTTTTCTTGTGATGTGCTAAGATAATTAAGAAGGTCGCAACCTGCTCCGGCAAGCTTACATGACCATCCTCTGTAAGTCCTCCTTGAACTTGGAGCAACTCACACAAATTAGCAAAGGCATTTGTGTTCATTCTCAACTCCCAGATACAATTCCTATCACCCTCACCAACAACACGCTCTAAAGTCTCACGTCTAATTCTACTATTCATTCTTCCGCCTAATGATAGTTGGCCACTAGTTCTATCCCTAAAGTAAACAAACAGCGTAAGCACAAAGAACAACATCAACTCTTCATGGTTGGATCTCATCTATTCATAAAAAGACACGCATCGTTTAATAATATCCAACCGCTCCATTTCTTCCTAGCAAAATCATTACATAAAAAAAATAAACATTCAAAGAAATGTAACACTACTAAAAATTTTTCATTAAAAAATATTTTTTAATAATGTTATAACATCCAAAGAAATGCTTTTACGTACCATATATTTTTATTAAATTAAAAAATAAGAAACAAATATATCTTTACAGGGAATATGGACTTTGGACTTTGGAAATTTTATGAAAACTAAGGTTAACAAGAATTTTGTGTCAATGCCTAATTTAAGCTTCCATCATTACTTTCATTTTGTGCCAAAGTAATTAGTTAACATAAGAACTGTCTTATATTTGGAAATACAAACCCTGTCATCAAACTTAGAATAACGTAAAAATGAAAAAAAAGAGGAAAAAAGGGCCAAAACTTTAAGTTAGATATAGAATGACTAATACAAATCCAGAAGAAGTGCACATTAAATTAATAGAATGAATTATGTCAACATACAGTGCAAATTACATTTGTAAAGTGCTGCAGCAGAAGAAAAAGAAACCCCAAATCAATTTTAGTGTGACAAACACAAGAAGCACTTCCATTTTCACTGCAACCACTCCAATTTTTACCTTCACCCATATAACACTTTACAATACACATACACACAAACACAACATTTAAAATGTGAACAGAATAGATCACTCTCACAAAATCCATCATGCTAAGCTATAAACATTCATGACCCTTGACAAAAATGTGAACAGAATTTTTTGGAAGTCACAGTTGTATATAAAATCCCTGCTTATAATTACATAGCCATTGGTATATTGTACGCATACCAACATGGATTCACATGATTGCAATCACAACGGTTCTTCTATACAATAATACTCTCACAAATAATCGTACGACATGTTTATCTTTTCAATCATAAACACTTCCTTGTACAGGGTCAATAGAGGAATGTGCTAATAAAAAAATAAAATACAATACTGATGTGATTTGAGAATAAACTCAAAAGCTTTTAAATCTATCTGGTGGGTTATGGGTATTCATCATATTCAATTGTGATTCTTTTCAAATATAAAACAAATCCACTTAGTATACAAATAAATAAATAAATGTCAGGGACCAATTGGATTTTAAGCATGTGTTCTGAAATCTTATCAAGGCAATGTGTATAAAAAAACTAGAGTTATCATACAAAAAGTACTTTATGTTAGAATATTTTTATGCACAAACTGGATCCTGCATCTGGCATTTTTGTTGAAACAGCCAAAGTTAAAATTATATTTTAATTAGGGTTTAGAAGCTTAAGCACATGTTCAAAGAATACTCACATAGGCTGCTCAAATCAATGCAAATTTTACAATTTCCATATAGTTTGCACCTGAAAGTACTCCTAGCCTAGAGGCAAATAGAAGTTTACTGAAGTAACATGTTTCTACTGAAGTTTACTTCTCAATTTTAAGTTAGTATTTTGCAAATCAAAGCCTATCAAAAGCTGGAGTGCCACTACTCTTTAAACTACAACTAACCTAACAAATTCCACCAAAAAAATTTCACATTCTCGCATCAAATAGACATAAATTAGGCAAACAAAGCAGCCCAGATTTCAGATTCAGAAGATGCATAAGAAAGAAAAACAAAATAAACAAGCATGACCAAAACCAATTCATAGGAAGCACATCACACACGAAAACAACCAAACCGAAATGAACAGAGAAGAACCCAGATTACACAAACCAATGAAATCTACAGAGCATAACTAACCTAGGTTACACAAAGCATAACCAACGAACGAACGAAGGAACGAAATCCACAGAGCATAACTCGCTAAATATTAAAAACGACCCAAACCAGTAATAAAATTTGCCCAGAACTAACCTAGGTTACACAAACTGTGATGACAACAACGCTTTCTGATGAACGCTTTCTGATGAACTCAACAACGCTCTCTTAACTGGGTTCATCGAACTTAATCCTGTGAAGGAGCAAACGAAGACTTGAGAAATCGTGGCCTAGGAAGAGGAACTTGAAAAGTGCGGCTCACTTACCTTGCAGTGGTTACCATGGCGACTACGACGGAGCTAGGCTGACTAGCGACGTAGACATGGAAGGACTTCAAGCATGAATGAGAAGATGGAATGAGGGGCTGCTTCAAACTGAAGCCCTAATTTGATTTTTAAAAAAGGCTAGATGTTGGAATTAGTTAATTATAAGGGGTATTTTAGGTATAAAATAATTATTCAAGTTTCTGTCTCTGTCTTTAAAAATCTCAGTCTCTAGTGTCCCTACTTTTTGAAAGTACTGAAATACTGAAATTTCTGAGACAGAGACACAAAGTTAAGTACCAGTCTCTACCTCAACAAACATAATACTGAGTTCTTGTCCCCCAGTCTCAGTTCCAGTCTCTGCAAACAAACGCTACCTAAGTGACTGACGGAATTAATTGTTAGGGACCAATTGAATAATTAATTTTAGTTGGGGACTAAAGTGTGTGGTTCGAAATTCTTTGAGGACCAAAATGGGTAAATACTCATAACTAAATCTCTTATATGTTTTTAGTTCAATACTATACAATCAATTCAGTGATAACAAAAACACATCATTTAATTAGAAATGACATAGGATTAATGACATAAGAAATTTTTAAAGGATTATAAGTCTAAAAACTTAACTCACTCAACTAGAAAAATACATTTAAATATATTTTAGAACCCAAAAATACATCAATTTATACTATCTTTATTTAATATTGAGCCTTCGCGAATACGAACCAAAGTTTTAACCAGGAAAAATGGAGAGTCTTTACTTTAAAACATTTAATCACAAAATATATATATATCCACATAGCATTATATACATAGACTTATTTCAAGATTCTCAGAAAGAAATCCTACTCTTCTAAAAACTAAAAGCAATAAACAATGAGGGAAAAATAAATTCTAACAACTCAACTCATGAATATAATTTTCTATGCTCCTATAGCTCCGCACTAAACTTTTGCACCTGTAGCTGAAACGGGTGGAAATAGGGGGTAAGAACTGAGGAGTTCTTAATAGGATCGGAGTTAGAAGTTTAGTTCATTTTAGATATATTTGGTCAGCAACAACAGTCAACAAGGGACAACCCAATTCAACAATTATGGAATACAGAATTCAGATAGCCATTTAGCACACCCACAATCACAGGAAACACACACAAAAAAATGTGCGTAACAAGTATGATGCATGTCTATCCCTAGTACAGTTAATGAGCTCATCTGTCGGTTTCGACCTGCTTCCGACGTAACTCAGCAACCTTTGTCTGAGTTTGGTTTTCAATGCCATAACCTCTGTAAGCAACTTCGGTGTTACAGGTGTGACTTTCTTGAGCCGATGTATACAAACGTAACCTCTGTAAGCAACCTCGGTCTTACAGGTAAGGATCTCTCTAGTCAATGTATATATCGATAACCTCTGTAAGCAATATCTGTCTTACAAGTGCGACCATCCCCTAGATTGGCCGATGTATCTATGGAAATCAAATCTTGGTGGACTCACCATCATATCTCTACTCGTTTTCAGCAGGTAAACAATCATCTTTGCTTATCTCCTTTTCTTTTCGTTCTTTCTTTCTTTTCTTTTCTGTTCTTTGCTCTTCTATGGCAGAGGTTCTTTAGATTCTTTTAATATTTGCTCTCTGCTCTCCTGTGGCAGAGGTTCTTTAATATTTTTCTTTACTTTTCTTTTCTTTCTTCTTCTTTTCTTCCCTATCATTCCATAATATGAATTATCTTTGCATTATTCCATCGTATTTCCCTAAGTGTCTTATGGAAAAGAATTATAAAGTACTTTAATTAAGTTTGCATTTTCTAAAGCTTTTAAGATCACTTTGTTTACTCTTCTCTGACTTATAATAATATTAACGATATCTCTACTAATTAATATTTGTAATAAAATATTAACAATAATATAAATAAAATAATTTAAACGGTAAATAAATAATATTTATATCTTTTCTTAAAAGTTAGCTTCCTAAAGCTTTTATTTATAAACTTTTATTATTTATGTTTTAAACTCCAAACTTTTAAATACTTCATTTTTAACCCAAAATTTTTATAAAATTATATTTAAAATCTCACTTATCCCAATATTTATAAAAGTAACCCTACACTTTTATAAAATATTCATTTTATCCCTATACTTTATTTATTACCCAAAATACCCCAAAACGTATATAATTACAAAACTAACTTCAATTTTCATTAAATTACTATTTCAATTTCAAATATAAACTTTATTTCCCTGGTTTTAACTTTACCAAAGGACTGAATCTCATTTCCAAAATTCTTTAAGTTCTCAGCTTGAGTTTTAAGTCCATTTTTTAAACTTCACTATTACCGATCTTTCACCGCTTTTCATTTAATCTCTCAGTCATCAAATCTCATCGATTTTAATCAATAATTCTCATTCACAACTGTAACACCTTACCACACAGAACTTTACGCTTAAGTCGTAAAACAGATGTGGTGTGGTATTACGACCTCTAAAATAAAATATAATACATATAATAATTGAAAGAACGCAGTATACTAGGAGCCTTGAAGAATAGGTAAAACAAAAAAATGCAAAATTTAAAAGCACAACTCTCATAAATAATGTAAATTGCGTATGAAGAAAGCTAGAGTTCATAAACATATATATATATATATGTCGGAGAATATTTACATACAAAATATACAATCCCATAACCCAAAATACATGTTTAAAACCCGAGTTCTCCATAAACCTCTAAGAGGTGCAACAGTAAAGCATATACATACATGAGGAGAGTTTGTACATATATATAACAAAAGATCAAAAGTAAAATCCCAAAATAAATCCACTTCGCTGCAGAAACTCCAGACGCCTAGCGAGGTGCCTCTCGACATGCATCTAAAGCAACAATATCGTATGGGATGAGAACCGACGGTTCTCAGTATGGTAAATGTGCCACGTACATAAGATACAAGGTCCTGGGAATGCCAGAGGCAATCCTAGAACGCCGACACTCAGATTATAAAACTTAAAGGACTAAAATAGAAACCATAAGTCAATGTGGTTTTCTAAGAATTCCTAAATTAACCAAGTCTTAAGCCTAACTAAATTCCTAACTTCTCTGCCCTTCCTCCGTTCCTCCAACTTCGGTGAAATTACAAAGATAAACAAACAGACAATGGCAAACACAGGTAGAATACAAATAATACAAATAGCAAGTATAACAATTAGTATATTAAAATCATTTAGGCAATCCCAATTAATGCACAAGCAAAAAATTCAAACAATATGCATATGATGTATGCCTTCCCTATGGCTATTGATATCAACTGTCGGTTACATAGCCAGCCCGACATGTCCTGGTAGCTAACTGTGGACAGTCCCTCTATACACGCATCCCCAAGCTCAAAAATAAACCATGGGATGGAACCCAAGCTGACATAAGAGAGACAACACCCCAAGCTCAATAATATTTCATGGGAAGAATCCCAAGCTCAATAATATTCCATATATGCATGCCCATGGGGGAACCCGGAGAGTTAAAGTGCCAGTCACATCTTAGGTACAAGGGGTCAATGAATGTCTCAATAATAATTCAATCATGTCTCAGAAATATCATTTTCATTCTCAACAATAATTTGTAGCTCATCTCATCATTCTCAATTAATTAACGCCATCAATTGTCTCACACATCATTCTCAATGTTACTTTACTCTCTTAATTACCTCATATACCACTTTCATCATCTTTATCAATCAAATACCTTATTCTCTAACCACATATTACCTTTTAAAAGTCTTTCTTCATTTCCAAGTTACCACCATTTCTAACTTCATCTTATTACTAGGCTTATTAACAAGATCTAGGACCAAAGGAATGAAAATAGAGGTTTAAAAGTTCGAAATTTAGCTTTAAAGCACAAAACCTTGATTTGCTGAAATAAGGGCCACGCGTACGCATGGGCGTGTAGCTTGGCCCATTTCGCGTACGCATAGAACTGTCCGCGTACGCATGTACGCTAGACAGAAATGACCCTTCGCGAATGAAGGGTATGCGTACGCATGCAACAAGGTTTTGTCCAACGCTAAGTCTGAGAGTCTGCAGATTTTAATTTTGAACTCCAAACTTTCGACACGCATAATTTGTCCATTTTAAAACATTTTTCATCCGTTCTTCGAACGACTAAGCTTCACGAACCCAATTTTTATATGAAATAAGTTTGAAACAACTTAAGGGTTCGGAAGCCAAGTTATGGCTCGCCAAAGTTCGGCCAAAAATAGGATTTTTTCACAAAATCCTCAAACCTCTATTTTCATAAAAGCATAACTCAATTCGAACATTTCTATACTCATAATAGCACCAAAACATACCATTTACAGCACTACAACCCCTCAAACAATCATATCTCAAGTTTGCATATATTTCCTTCCAACATTTTCAATTATAACATAAAAATCATTATCCTTTACATAACCATAACCAACATTCCTATTTACCCCCATCAAAGTCCTCATTCATTAATCCTCTTAACACATCAGCTATACTCATATCATAAAATCGATAACTCTATCTTGTATTATCAATAAATCATTGAATTTATCATGCATTATCAACTCTACATACCATGTCAACTAAATTACCAATCCATCTCCAAAACTCGTAATTTTCACTACATCATCAACTACCAACCATAAGCAACAATCATCAACTCCTTATTATACTAATTCAGCATCCTTCATAAAATTTACTAAGCATTTAACACAAACATACAATTCCAATCTATCCTATGGTCATCTAGCCTAAGTTTTTACAAGACATTATATATTAAATACGAGAAACATAAACCATACATTGGCCAATTTTCTGATAAATTCGGAGCACCTCAAGCATTCCCCACAACACAAGCCATCAACCACCGCCCCTCACCAATGAATCCTAGCTTCCATAATTGATCCAAAGCTTCAATTTCACAAGTTTAACCTTCAATTTGATTTTTTCATTAACAACATTCAATCTAAACCACATATATCACTATAATTAATCCCTAAACTCAAAATCTCACAATTTCACAAGAGGGTTAGGGTTCTTACCTTATCCATAGCTCAAGTGAGTCAAACCCAACAAAACCCACAAGCTAATTCAAACATAAACACTGAAATTAAGTAAGATTCAACATGGATACACATTGAATTTCGAAATTGGGAAGGAGAGAATCTGAAACTGGGAAGTGAACTCCATACCTAATTAATGACTAGGCTTTGTAGAGCTCAACACTGTGGTCACGTGGCCGCAAATGGTGCGACGATCGGAGCTCCAGATCAAAAGTTATCAAGAATTGAAGTTTGGAAGGTGAGGGTTTGTGTTTTGGAAGCTCTCCCCGTTCTCCTCAAGTTTCTAGCGTGAAATGCTAATCGAGGAAGAGAGAGTGTGCTGAATCATTAAGTGTGAGTGGAGTGGGTTGGGCCTTCGGCCCAATACGGATCCGGTTCAATCAGTTTAGCCCGTTTGGCCCAATCTTGGGCCAAATTTTTTAAAATTAGTTAAAATTCTTATTTTAATAAACTCTATCTTATTAAAATATAAAATTCATATCCTTAATTTTTTTCTAATAATTATTAATTTATTGACTAATTACTTATTAATTTTATGGGTTTTACAACAATAACCCTAAAATTATCAAAATAACCCCTGCTAGGCTGTTTTTCATGGTTGAACCACAATTCACAAGCAACAACACTAATTCAACAAAATTTCAACATAAAACTCAATCAAACTCAACAATAATCAATCAAAATAATATTTACTTATAAAATTAATATTTAACTATTATAAAATTACCAAACCCTATCTCCGTACGATATCAAAACAACGGAAGCTCTAGAGAAGCTTTTTGACCGAGCGGCTGAAGAAGAAACATCAGAAATCGTTTGTGCCTCCTAGAACTCCAATTGGCCAAACTCAAGGGGAGGAGAGCTATGTCACCATCAACTTCTACCAAACAAAAGAAACGTCAACGTGAAGAAGAAGAAGATACAAACACTTTTATCAGATTAGATTTTTTATTGGAGTTACGGATCTCAAGAAATCAAACTTGGAAGGGTTGAGGTTCCATGGTTTTCTTTCTTTCTCTCTCACGACCATTCTTTCTTTTTTATTTCTTCTTGGTTCGTTTCCAAGAGAGAATGAAGGGTAATGATGATGATTAATTAAGGTAGTGATGAGTTGTCAAAGAATGGGGTTGGGTGTCACGTTATAAGGCTGCTGAGTCAGCGATTTAAGTTATAAATATCTTAAACGGATAATTATGAGAGCTAGATATATTAAAACACAAGTAATAATATATATGAGTTACTAATATAAATGACATTAGCAACATAACAATAAAAGATATACGGTGAAGCATTAGCAATACTATGTTCATCGAGAAGTACCAATATTTACTTATATCGGCGGATATCGAACTCGATAATAATATTATTAACTAAAGTTTGTTTTTAAATTAAAAATATCAATTACTTAAATTAATATATATTATATATATATAATTTTCATTTTTTGTAACTTAATAAAATTATGGTTTTAATTATGTAAAATATTTTTATCATAATAAAACTATGAGACTTGCTACACATACAAGTCTTTTTGGCATACAAGTTTATACAAGTCAGCCAAAGTCCAACAACAACAACTCTCAATTTAAAGAACGTGTAAACACATGCTTCCTCAACTTTGAATAGTGCAAAATGAGAAACGGTTCTTCTTCAAAATTTGTATTCCACGTTCTTCCTCTTGTTCATTCTCCTTCTTCTTTTTCTCCTTCTTCTTTGCATTTCCCCTCATATTTCATCCTCACCGTGGTTCTTTTTATTGTTTTTATTGTTGTTACATTTTTTCTCCTCCTCTTTCTATTATTTTGCAATATTATGTATTTATTTCTTCTTTGTTTGATTTTTTCTCCCAAAAAAATTATAAAAAAAGCAAAAATAAGAAGATGAAGAAGAAGAAGCAGTAGAAGATGAGAAGGAGGAAGAGAAAGAGTTTTGAATTATGCAGAACTTATCATAATAAAAATACACCTAAATATATTCGTGTTATACCCATATTTGCTGCAAATACAGAAAAATGTTTCCTCTAATGCTGCATTTTTTTTCTTATTCTTTTTTTCCTTATTTCTTTCTTTTTTTTAGTTAAATGAATGTAAGTTCATCATTTTCCAAGTAATTTCGTAACATTATGTGTTTTTTTCTTTGTTTGACTTTTTTGTTTTTATTCTTATTAAGAGAGTAAAACAAGAAAAAAACTTGAGAAGGTAAAATAAAAAGAAAAAGATGAATAAGAAAAAAAGAAAAAGAAGATGGTAATGATAATGATGATAAAAAAAAGAAGAAGAAGCAGTAGAAGATGATGAGGAGGAAGAGGAAGAGTTTTGAATAATGCAGAAATTATCAGAATAAAAATACAACCAAATATCTTCGTGTTATACCCAAATATTTTCGTGTTACACCCAAATTTGCTGCAAATATAGAAAAATGTTTTCTCTAATGCTGCATTTTTTTCTTCTTTTTTTTCTTATTTCTTTCTTTTTTTAGTTAAATGAATGTAAGTTCATCCTCTTCCAAGTAATTTTGCAGTATTATGTGTTTTTTCTTTGTTTGATTTTTTTGTTTTTATTCTGTTAAGAGAGTAAAATAAGAAGAAATTTGAGAAGATAAAAGAAAAAGAAAAATATGAATGGAGGAGCAACAGGAAGGGTTTTGAATTATGCAGAACTTATCAGAATAAAAATACACCCAAAATTCTTATAATACACCGAAATATCTTCGTGTTACACCCAAATATCTTCGTGTTACACCCAAATTTGCTGCAAATACAGAAAAATTGTTTCCTATAATGCTACATTTTTTTTCTTCTGAATTGAACAATACCTCAGCCACTTGATTGGATTCAAACAATAAAAGGAGGAGAAGAAATTCTAATGAAAAAAAGAGGAGGAAGAGGTGGTGTTAATGACGACGATAACGAAGAAGAAAAATAACAAAGAAGAAGAAGAACGTGCAATAATGGTAGAAGCGCATGAATATAAATGACTTGTAAAGACTTGTGTGGGAAAAACGCTTGTATGTGGAGAATAATTCTAAAAATATATATAAGAATTTGAATTTAATTGAACTCAAATAGTTATAAAATTTAGTTACTTATAATAAAATAAATCTAAAATAAGAAACTCCAATTTATGAAATGAATTATAACTTATTTATATTTATATTTTTAAAATTGTGAGTCGTTACATGATATATATTAATATTGTAATTTTTTGTATTTTTTAAAATTATAGAAAGAACTAAAATTTGGGGGTTTGATTTTTATATCTAAGATTTTTTAATTTAATTTCGCTAGAGAACCAACTAAGGATGATGCCAACTCCAATCAACTAGTTAAAAAACAGGTTTGTTACAAAAAAAAATCTTTATTAGCCTAATTTTTTGAATTTTAAAATAAAAAATAAAAGAAGTTGCCTTCATTGGCTTATATTATAGTTGACTCTCTAGACTTTTTTTAATTTTTATAAAATAGAAATGACAAGATATGATTTTTGTACTCTAAATAAAATGAAGTTAACACTCCAGTCAGCTATAATTTTGACAAATGCTATTGTCAATCCAATATGAAAAATAAAAAGTGACTATCCAAAGGAAGAGAAGAAAAAAATTAAAAAAATTCAACGATAATGAAGAGAAAATATGCGAAAAAAGAAGTACGTGATTCGCGACAGATATTGTGTGATTGTTTTTTTTTTTTTAATTTGGGCAAATTTGGTTAAAAAACCCATTGGATGTGTGGCGTACTTGTTTCTAAAAAATAAAATAAAGGAAAGAAAAACCACCGCACCTGACACCTGTAAAAGGTAAAAAAGCGTAGTTTCATGTTCCCCTTGTGTTCGTCGACGTTCCTCACTTCTTCCTCCGTTTGGTAACCGGGTCTCTGTCTCTCTCTCTCTGTCTCTCTCTCATCAGAAGTTGAGCTCATCCCGCCGTCATAAGCCTGTCTTGCTATCTTCGCCATCACGACGATGTCACCATCATTAGGTATTGTCTTCGTTGCTCACTATTTTTTCTCCTCCCATTAAATGCGTTGACTCTAGAAAATTCAACGTGTTCTTGTGTAGTGTAATAATACTAATAATAAGTTAATAACAATAATAACGATACTTAGTTAGCTTTTAAGTGTGTTTTGAGCATAACACTCTCATGGACAAATGGGAATCATTATGTTACTATCTTCAAAATAGTCCACAAGTCTTTTGACTAAATAACTCCATCTCCATGCGAACTGAGGAAGGAAGATGAAAATGGGTGAATGTCCGATTAAGGTCACTCGCCGTCGGGTTTTCAATGAGCTGAGCTACTTTTTTTTATTCTGTTTTGTTGACTAGGCCTAGGATAAACTAGAACTTGATATAGGCTTCATGTTAGATGGCATATATATTTATTTCTTTTTGTTTAACAATATATACATATATAACAATGTAAGCAATTATAGTTTCATACATTATTTAATTTTACAGACTTTAGTTATCATGATGTAAAGTAAACAAATGAGAGTTTACGATTTGGATTTATGTTGAACTCCTGATGAACTTTCCTGAACTCAAGTTTAATAACTTTGGATTTTGGATTTTGGATTTATGCTTACCTCCTCATGATATCGTGTACGTTTAAGAATGTTGTGATTGGCTTAACGGTGAAACTCTTTTGGTTATGGTGAATTTGCAGCAAGCATTGTGACTAAATGAAATTATATATCAACTTTTTTGTACTGATTGTAAACATTTCATTTATGGTTATTGTTGAGGTTGTCAATTTGTTTACTCATTATTATATATCTAAATGTTTGGCAAATCAATGTTACATAAAAGTTGTGTTTGCCAAATCAATGTTATGCAAAAGTTGTTGACAGTTGTTATTTGTTAATGGTTGCTCCTTCTTAAATATGCTCTAGTTGCTGGTCCCTGATTTCCCTCATTTTAGTAATTGGTTTCTGTTCCCTATGCCTTGTTTCAATTGCAGGTCTCCTTATATCTCAAGCAACTTTACCACGTAACGGTATTGGTTTCGTAAAAATGGGTGAAAGGAACTTTAACACTCTGGAAAAATTAGTTCCAGAAACATCAGCAAGGATGTGAGGGATAAGAAAGGAACAAGGGCTTTCAAAGAAGCCAATCCCAGTTTCATGAAATTCCCCTTGTCTAGATAGAGCATCAACGCAAGAGTTTGCCTCCCTGAAGATGTGATCGACAGCTGTATCGTCGATTTCTGCCAGAACCTTCTTGATGGAGTTGATGAGAGAGTAACCGACATGATGAACGACGTCCTGCTTTTGGATTAAGTCATTGGTACATTTGGAGTCTCCTTTAACCATTAGCTTAGTGATTGGCAGCTCCTTGCCAAATTCAATCCAACATAAAATTCTCATAACTCAATCATAGTAATGGTACAACACCCAATCTTCATGTTAAATCCTATGGTAGGTCTTCCAAGAGCGTCCCTTAGCAAGCCTCCACAGGCTCCTTTGGTCGGGTTGGATGACAAATCCATCATCGTGAGTTTCATCCAACCCTCCTCCAGCGAAAACCATCGAATCCCCTCGTCCTTGGTAATGCATGATACACCTGCCTTTCTTATCTTGTAGATTTGCTCGTGATGAGGGTACCTTATTATCAATAGCTCTTTCCAATGCATGTATTCTTGTGCATAATAATTGATTGGTGTTTTTCTTCCTGACTGAACATTATACATGCATCACATGTAAGTATTTGTTTTGGTCATATAGTTATGTGAATTCTTATGCATTTTTTTGTGTAAGTCGGACAATGCATGTTATCTTTTGCTTGAACTTGGAAAATTTGAACTTCATTTTATATGATTTTTGAATTGGCTTTGCTATATTTTAATAGAATAATAAACTTCCAATAATTTTGTTTTGAGTTTAATTTAGGTGAGAACAATGTTCTCCACATATATAGAGAATTCTTGATTCAACTAATGACTTGTTTTTCTTCTCAAAACCAGCTATGTTAACATTTTATCCATTTTGGGTTTCTTTGAAACCTTTTTGGTCTTAAAATCAATCTAAGAGTGGTTTAGCAAATATTAATGTGGATAATCAATTTCTTTTGCTCCTTGTCTGGTTGGAGTCCTATGGTGGCCTCTCTCTTACATTGGCATACATTTAGGAGGTAATCCTCAAGCTTTATGCTTCTGGGATCTAGTGGCTTATAATGATATTGATAAAAAAAATTAATCAAATAAAAGTAAAGGTGTGGTAAACATCATTCTTAATGAATTTCATATATATGAAGTTTGAAATAACACACACAATAAATGACTTATTTGCATTTAAAAGAGAATTTTATCATATTTATCGTGTCATGTTATTCTACTTGAATGAAATTGGTTTAATTGGAAACAATATAATATTTCTCTTACACGTGCGTTAGATCATAATCTTATTTTATTACATTTTTTAATAATTTAATAAGTCCTTATCTCAACCATATCGAATATGAGGTTATATATACCGAGAGTTCTCGATTTCATCGCCGCAACTCACAAACCCTAGTCCTCAAGAGTCACACGAAATCCACTTGAAATCCTTTTGAATACTACAGAGATTTTTAGTGATCGAATCATATCAGGTAATTCTACTTTCTAATCCTAGTGTTGATTAAAATTGTATCCTTTGCACTTCATTCCTTAGAAGATCGGGATTTCGTATGGTTTATGTGAAAAAAATGATAATTATCGGATCCTAAATTTTTGTTCAGTAGCAATAAACCATAGAAAACATTCAATTTCAAATAGGATAGATGACTTTATGGATAATAAATTTGCAAGTTAAATATTTGTTCTAGTTTCCTTAATTATAGAAAAGGAGTATGTAACCTATTACACGGTTTTGATGATATCTTGCAGCAGTTTCAGTTGCAGGTTTGTCATTTGAGAAAGTTTCACAAATTCAAAGGTTCAGATAAGTGTTATATATATCTGATACTTCTCTAACGATGTCAGGCTTTCCTGCTACAACTTGTGAAACATCGTATGTTCTCTTCTGACCATTTTTTATGTTCTCTTGGTTGTTTCTTGTTCTTGAGAAACAAATGTAGTTTTCTTTTCAGAAAAGTAATGCAACTTAGTTAATGTTTATATCTGTCAATCTGTGCAGATATTTCAGAAACATAAATCAAATATACTATCTAGATGCTCAAGGGCAATTAGCTGCTGAAGAGGAGCTTTCTGCAGAAGAGAGTTTTGCTGTTTATTGCAAGCCTGTGGAATTCTACAACATTCTTCGGCGACGTGCTTTACGAAATGTACTGCATATGATTGGTTAAAATTATCTGTTATTGATAGTTATATTGTGACTATTCATATTTTTTCATGGGATATATTACATGAGCATATGGTGTATTTTATTCTAAGTAGCATTATTGTTTATGTTCCTATTGTTTTAGAAGGATTTCTTGTACTTTTTGTTTACTTGCCTTGTCACTTGCTTACCTCTACTTGGTTATTTCATTCTCTTCTTATTAAATTATTTCTTATTTTGTGAAAAAAATTGAAAAAATATCCTATTGGGTTCCTCATGTTATGTTGATGTGTGACAATGACATTGCGTGTTTTATTCTAACAATATACTTTTCTATTTTGTAGCCTACATTTCTTCAGAGATGTTTGGACTATAAGATAGAGGCCAAGAAAAAAAAGAGGTAAGAGTTACCAAAGATAATCTTCCTTCTCTTACTTGCACCATTTCTTTCACGATTTATGTCATTTCATGCCACATGCCTACAGGGTGGATGTGCTACATTCTCTAAATAAAAATTTTTGCGAAGCTTAGGAGCCATTTATTGGTTTTGGGTGGCAATAAATTTGATCATTTGAACTTGTTTTGATTTAATAAGAACCGACGAATATTCATGTTTGTCAGTCTATGATCACCATTTAGCTACAAGTCAACATCAAAACATAACCTTGTCCAATCTATACAAAGATCTAAAATCCAGTGTTGGTTAAACTCCAAACCTCACAATTCCTGACTAAGCCTTATGTAAAATGGGATGAAGATTGTCCAACCGTATCTAACTAGTGCTTGCAAACATATGACATGCTTCCTAAGAGTAACTAGTAATTTTTTCTAGTATAAGAATCTGTTTAAAGATCAATGAAATATACATTATGTACACCTTGTGATACCATTTTTAACCTTTATATTCAGCTATGGATATGTACACGTTAATACATTTGATTGAATATGACGTAGTTTGTAAAGGTTTCATTTAAGGCATAATTTTGCTCTTTTTTCTCTCCTAATTTTTCTTTCATTTTACCTATGTAAAGTATCTTATCTCTGATACTAATGAATTATATTTCAATGATTAGGATACAATTGACAGCTTTGCTGGGTGATATAGATGAAACTCAAGCTTTGTTTCCCTTGTATATTTGTCTAGCAAGGGTGGCTTTTAAAGATGAGGATGCCAAGGTAGGAATTGCGCGTGTTATTATGAGCTAATTAATATTACTCATGCTGATTGGGTTCTTACTACATATATTTTATCTAATAAACATTTCTGCTGCTTGATGTTTTAACTACAAAAACAAAGAAGTATTCTGCTTTATATCGCATTGGTCGGGTTTTCATCTTTCAAGCTCCTTCTGAAGTTGATGGTGATACTCAACAAAAAGCAAACTTTTTGCTCCCTGACATTCAGAGACTAGCTCTGACAGCTAAATCCGGGTCACTTGTTCTCTTATTTTTCACAGCCGGTATGCATGTATGTACACACACATGACACATGTAATATAATATAATATAATTCCTGCTAAATTCTTTTTTACTTGCAGTGGAGAACCCAAATTTTCCATCTGGGGTCAATGTAAGCCTGGTGCCTTTAGATCCGAATTCATCTGAATGTGAGATATGCTTTTATTGCTTATATATGAAATGTAAAAATTTCGTTGCAAATGACCATATTGTTGTTACCTTGCTGTTAGTTGAACCAAGGTTGTGAGAACCGAACCGGTCAACTAATCGGTAAAGTCATTAATTTAATGATTTATTGATTTGACCGAAATTCAACCGATTTAATTAAATATTAAATAAAATTATTAAAAACTTATATAAAATTTTAAATATATAAATTCAATAAATGATTTTGGTGCTTCCAAATTTGGTTTTGGTGGTGCCATCAAAAACTTGTGGAAGCAACGTGTGGGGGCTGCGGATTCTTTGTTCTTTCAATTTCAAGCTTTCACTTCAGTTTCAAAGAGGAAAGGAGGGAGAGGAGTGGGAGTGGGAGCGGGGATTGGGTTACGTTGGAGATTTAGGGTTTTTCCTTTTTTTTTAGAAGGTGAAAACAACGCTATTTTGAAGTGGTTTACCGAACCGAAAATTTTTCAATAAATCAGCTGGTTCCATCGGTTTATTGGTTAACTGTCGATTTGACTAATTCTGTAACTGGTTTTTTTGTCAGGAGATTTATGAGGCTAATCAAATCGGTTTGGTGACTAGTTTTTGATTAGCCCAATTGAACCGGTCAGTCTGGTTCGATTTTCAAAACTATAATTGTTGAACCACATGTACACATGAACACATGTTCACACACATGATAACACTCTTCAATCCCGATTGAATACTAACCTGCTCAATTAAGTGTTCAAAAATTTACTTTGAGGCTTGATGTGTGTAAGAGATCATAAGCAATTCATATATGTTGCAACTAAAAGCATAAGCTTTTATTTTGGTTCTTAACAAGAATAGTATCCTTACAAAGTTTCTCTTCTAGATATGTCGAGAGACTGTTCACCTTTGCTATATTGATTATATATTTTTCTTCTTTTTACCCTCCTAACTCTTATGTAATTAGATTTTCTGTGATTTTATTTTAGAAAAGAAGTTGATGTTTCAAGGTCTAGTAAGTAGTAACAGGTTTACACCTGCCCCCAACCCCCTTTTTCCCTTGTGTTGATTTTAATGAAATGGGTAATTTCTATGGTTCTGAGAACTGAACTGAACTGGCAGTTTGATAAGGTTAAACTAGAAATCGGTATCCAGTGTGGTTGATACATAATCTGTTTGCCACAAACCGATAAAATACCTTTTGAATCGGTAAAAAACCGGCAAACCAATTGAACCATTTCCAATTTGGCCAGTCTAGTAGGTTTTTTGGAAAAAGAAATTGTAGAGCCATAGAGTTAGAGACTTTACCTCCAAACTAGGGTCTCCATTTCTGCTCTTCCTTTTCTCTTCTATTCGTTGATTAGTGCTTTGTGAGTGTCGTGCGGTTTCTTCAATCATCTTCCTTCTGTCGGTTAGCCAGTTCGAGCTCCTTTCCAAAGGTGTCGATGCGAGGAGAAGGAGGATGGAGAGAATAAAAAGGAGAAGTATTGAGAAGACCTTTACAAGTGAGAATAATGAAAAAAAGACCCTTGGGTAGCGTTTGGTGGAGAGACAGAGACAGAAAGATTGAGACTGAGAGACAGAGACTGAGAGACAGGGATTAAAACAAATCTCAGTATTCTGTTTGGTGTAAAATAGGAGACAGGAATTGAAACAAGAATGAAACTCTAATTTAATTTGCACAAAGGGTAAAATTAGAATTAATTAATTGAAATAAAAGTATTTAAGGTATAAAATGTTATTAAAGTTTCAGTCTCTAACTCTAAAAATTTCAGTCCCCTGTATCCCTACTTTTTGGAGGTACTGAAATACTGAAATTTTAGAGACAGAGACAAAAATTTTAGTACCAGTCTCTGAACTAACAAACACAATATTGAGTCTCAATCTCTCAGTCTCTGTCTTAGTACCTGAAAACAAACGCTACGTTGAGGAATGAATAATGGAATTTGGGAGAAAGAGACGGATGCCATTTATTAGGGTAAATTTTTGTTACAATGTAAAATTGGATTGTGATCTAAAAGCCTAAAAAATTTGTCAAATTAGTTTGTTGCTAAAGGCCAAAAAAATATGATAATCAATAATCATTGTTATTTTTTTTATTTGGGAAAATGTTAGCATCTTTTGATTATAAATAGTAATGATAATTAATTATTGCTTAAAGGAAAAAATAATAATATTATAACACAATGATAAATAAACAAAAATGTATATTTTATAATAACGGAATAAGGTTCATTTCGAGTTTTAGAACCTTGGTAGTTTCACTAATTTGTGAACTTAATCACTCTTCAGTGCTAGAATTCATCTTTTCATTTCATTTCATTCTGTGCTTGATAGCAAGAGATGCAAACTACTGCTTATGTGGGAAGGTATCTCTCGAAAAAAATTTTCAGTTCTGGGATGAATCTTCAAATTTAAGATTGGGACTTCAAGCTGAGGCTGTGTCAACTGTTGATCTTCATCCTTGTATACTAAAGGTAATTAATATTGTCTTCGTTGTTCTTTCTTTAGCGATAATTTCAAACATTTTTCTCCATTCCAAAGAAGATAGATGTGCCACCTTATAAATTTCTTTATGCTGCAGTATGGTGCTCGAGATGAGGAGCAAAACATCTCAGTTCAAGCACCAAATAATTTTGAGAATGGGTTTCCAAAGAGTAAAACAACGCAATTGCAAATCAAAATGTATGCCCAACAGATTGGTGCAAAGGAAAAATCTTCCCATGATACAAACATAACTGCACTTGCATCGCGTATGACCCGGTAGTTACCATTTTCTCATAATATTTCTTTTGCAATGAATAATTTGTGGTAGGAGGGGTTCATTTTGTTTTTGTTGATTTAGGATTTAGGACTTAGGGTTTACCTTGCTAAATGCAAAGTAGATATTTTAATTGGTAACTGTGAAGTAGTGTAGTTTCCAAACCAATCTTTTAAATATGAAAACTTTTCTTCTCTAAATTTAGATGTATTTTCGTCTTATTTGGCTTGAATTATCATGTACTTTATATTAAATAAATTGTGGTCTTCATTCTAACTTCTTCTCAACTTGTATGATTCAGGTTGAAGGAGGGAAACCTGAAATTTAATTTCAGGTATTACATTTTATTTTCTTTATGATAGTATCTCTGGTTCTTTTATGGGATTATATTGACTGTCTATTAATGGGTGCAAATACGCAGTGGTACTGAAAACCTCATTTGTTCTTATGTTTTCTGCATCTCTTGCATATTTCATGTTACTTGCTTTTAGAAGAAATGTCGAAATTTTGCTACTTATTATTCTTCTGTTTTATCAAATTATATTACAGGTATTACTATGATAAGTTGCAGAGAACTGAAGGTAATATAATGCTCCTTTCGTGTTCTTTTGTTTTTTTTTTTTAGTTTGATCCATGTAGCTGACTAAACATTTATGGTTGTGTAGTATAGTTGTTTGTGGGTTCTATTTCATAATTAATATAGTGACTTTTGGATTTGATCTCCACAAGGTTTTTGGTTTAGTTTCAATCCACATATTTTCAAAATGTTGTGTTTTAATCTCTATTCTGTTAGTGTAGTTTTCGAGTGGTAATATTTATAAGAAGCAAAAGTAAATCGTTAATATTTATATTCACCAAACAAAAAATATGAAGGACCAGAATTTAGTACAATAGTGTTTGAAACGAAACATGTTAAAATCATTGAGATCAAATCAAACTAAAAGTTTGGAAGAGATTGAAACCGAAATTGACCATATTTTTAGCAACCAGAAACATATCTAAGCTTAGATTTCTTATTTTACATTGTTATCTCTTTCCTTGTTAATTACAGTCACCGAGGATTTCTCCTGTCCATTATGTTTGGTTAGATGTGCAAGCTACAAGGTTAGCACTGCTTTTGAGTTCTGACTGATAATTTAAACATTTAATTTTTAATGTGATAATTATAAACTTATTTTTTAATTTTTCTGACATGTTCTGTTTGTAGGGTATAAAATATCACATGCTTGCATCACATGATCTTTTCAACTATGAATTTTTGGTCAGTCTTCTTCAGATCTCTGGCAAACTTTAATTTTTTGAGGCTTGAGCTGTATTAAACTGTTAGTTTCAATTATAAATCATTTTGCAGGCATGGGAGGACTGTCCGACAATAAACATATCTGCGAAAACTGATAACTGGAAATCTGAGGTCTGAACAGTTTGATGTCAAGTTTTTTTTTTTTAAATTTAAGTTTGTCTAGTTTTATTATATTTCTTCTTACAACAAAATTGAATGTAATGTGTGATGCCTCTTTAGTGTTCAGATCCGGCTTATTTTTGCAGATTCACATTTGCAATTTTCACCCCGTATAATTTCGGGTTGGGTTTAGGATGACCCACCGCTGACGTTATATACTTCTTTAAAGTATACCTTTTATTAAAATTAGTGATAAGTTGTTAGACTTTTATACTTCAACTATTACTTTTTTTATTACATTATGCTATTTTTGTATTGAATTTTTTATTTTGGTATAAGTATTGTCTAATATCTTTTGGATTTCATCTCTATCTTTTAAGATTTCATTACTTTGCTATATATAATGTCTAAAATTATACATGTTGGTTGTTTTACCCTTTAGAGAAGATGTGGTTCCCAGAAACATGCAAGTTAAGCATGACAAAACTGTCTGAGCTTTTATAGCATGAGTTCATTTGAAATTATTTGTTCACTTTAATAACTTGTTAATTAATTTCCCTCCAGATTTTCGCAAAAATTGTTGATCCCAAGTTGCGCGGTATTAACTTTTGGTAAGCTATTCTCGTTTTTGCACTGGTCTGAGATTTACTTGGCTACAGATACGTTCATATAGATGCATTTTATTTAGTAAACTGGTCATCTAAAACCTATTTCAGTGCCAAACCATTTAAGCGCATACGGCCAGAGGATGAACCTTCTGAAAGAGCAAAGGATGCAGCTCCACTTGCCTTACGATACGAAATTCCAACTGGAGAGGGTGATCTTTTGGAGAAAGCTGATGGTATGTATTACAATTATTTCAAGTATTTTAGTAAGTGATGTTGATAGAGAGATGCCTACCACTAACGGGTTTGGGCTGTGTTACAAAAGGAGAGGTAAGTAGCGGTTAAGTGTCAGTTTTAGGAGTTGTTGGCATGTTCCAGCTGGCTGATAGGTTGTTAGACTCTATTACTTACTGCCTATAAATAGCTAGGTTATAGTTAGTTTAGTTTTATGCGTATTTTCTGTTATGAATTCTGTTAGAAACTGGAGAGAATCCCTCTCCCTGAGTTGGTAGTTCCAACTCTGTAGAACCTTTTAGGGAGTGCTAATTGGCCATCCGGGTGCGACAATAAAGCTTACCCGTTCTGCTATTGCTGGTTCCATCAACTGGTATCTGAGCTTGAGGATCCCGACGCTGAATGGTGCAATCGGGATCGAGGAAAATGGAGACATGATTTGACACAATCGAGTCGGCCATGGAGGAGATGTTCCGATCAATGCAGGAGATGCTGCAGTACTTCAATTCCAGAATGGATTTGTTCAAAAATCGCGCGCCTAATCGGAACGAGCGTGGTTCACCGGAATCGCACCTGGCCGCAGGCTCGTCGGCCGGAAACCGCAGCGCACCGGAGCAATGTCGGAAGTTGGAACTTCCGATCTTCTGCGGTGATGATGCGGTGGTCTGGATTGAACGCATGGAGGAATGGCTCACGGTCTCCACCTTTGCAATGGAAGGAAGGGCGTTCACGTGGTTCAGGTGGTGGGAGGCGACGGCGCCGGTGCTTCAGTGGCGGTTCCTCAGTGCGGCGCTGCTACGGTATTTTCAACCGGAACGGCTGCAGAGGCTGTATCAAACGCTACTGAAGCTGAAATAGACGAACTCGGTCCGGGACTACGTTGGTCAGTTCGTGCTTCACACGCTGCCTCTCCGCGGAATTGCGCTGGAACTGCTAATGGACCTCTTCTTGAACGGGCTGAAACTGGAAGTGGGTGAAGAATGTAAATTGTTTCCATACCAGTCAGTGGATGAGTTGATGGAACTTGTACAGAGGGTAGAAAACTGCAACGCTGCCTTGCGAGGAGTATCCGGACGTAGTAAACCACCGTCTTCCAAGTTTGTCGTTGCCAATTCAACTGCCACCAAAGCTGTGCATCCTGCTATAGCGTCCAATTTTGCAGCAAGCAAGGGCGCGGAGTCGACGACGGATCCCTTGCGACGGTGCGGATTGAGACATCTCAGCAACGAGGAGTATAGGGTGAAGCGCGCCAAGGGGGAATGCTTCCTTTGTGATGAACTGTACACCGAGGATCATGTTTGCACGAATAGGGAGTTCGAGCTTTTGATCATGGGGCCAGACTTTGAAGCGGATATGTTACAGCATGAGGCGGTTCCGGAAAGAGGGTAGCAGGGACAATTGGAACTCAAATTCATGAGCTTGAGTGGACATCACAAGTCAATCAAAGCCTGGGCAGAGATAAATGGCTGCCGTGTATGCGTTCTCATAGATTGTAGAGCTTCAGACAACTTCGCGACACCAGAGATCGTCACCGAGTTGGGCCTAAGGATTGACAACGCCCGTAAGTTCCAGGTCAGGGTAGCGGACAACAGCAATAAAGGGGGACAAGGAAGGTGTTTGGGTGTAACTCTCCAATTCAAGGAATTGACGATCAAGGAAGGCTTCTTCATTTTCCCAACTGACGAAGTTGAGTTTGTCTTGGGGCTGGCGTGGCTAGATAAGTTGGGAGACGTCATCACAAACTTAAAAAAATCACGCCTTCGATTTCGGAATGGGGACAACATGGTTACTTTGTAGGGGGGACCCGGAGCTGTGCTATGGAGGCATGCACCTTCAGTCTGCAGTTTTGTTCATTCAAGAAGGAGGAGAGGGAGTTATGGTCCAGCTGTGGCCCATGACTTTGCATGCTGCCGCTGCATCGCAGGTGCCACAGGTGATACAATCGGTGTTAGCTTCTAATGCTAAGGTGTTTCAGACATTACCAGGGCTGCCACCGCACTGTCGCCATGATCATGCCATTCCATTGAGAGAACGAGCTTCAGCCCCGAATATAAGAACTTATCGTTACCCGCACCATCAGAAATCAGTGATTGAACAAATGGTGAGAGAAATGCTGGCCTCATGGATAATTCGGCCAAGCTCCAGCCCTTATGCTATCCCGATATTGTTGGTGAAGAAAAAGGATGGCAGCTGTAGATTTTGTGTCGATTATAGGGCGTTAAATGGTACTACGGTGCCAGATAAATTTCCTATCCCCATCATTAATGAGCTACTCGATGAATTGGCCGAAGCTATAGTTTTCTCTAAGCTGGATTTAAAATCTGGGTACCATCAAATTCAGATGAGGGATCAAGACATCCACAAGACTGCCTTCCGCACTCATGAGGGCCATTATGAGTTTCTAGTCATGCCCTTCGGGTTGACAACGTCCCTAGCCCCTTCCAAGCCTTGATGAATGACATTCTTAAGTCTCTATTACGGAAATTTGTTTTGTTTTTCAATGATATTCTCATCTATAGTCATGATATGGCGAGCCATGCCCTTCACCTCCAACAAGTTTTCCAGATTTTATTGAAGAACTAGTTGGTGTTGAATGAGAAGAAATGCACATTCGCAGTGAGCTCGGTGGAATACTTGGGTCACATTGTCTCGGCACAAGGGGTCTCGACTGATCCTAACAAAACCACAATGATGCTAGAGTGGCCAGTGCCTATTCGTGGGCCTTACCGGATATTATAGGCATTTTGTGCAAGGATATGGGGTTATCGCCAGGTCGTTGACGGAGTTGACAAAGCGAAATGCATTTGAACGGAATGACAAGGCCTAAGAAGCTTTTGAGAGATTGAAGCTGATGGCAGACCTACCGACTTTAGGGTTGCGTTTGTTTACAGAGACAGGACACTGAGACGGGGATACCAGACACAAAATCGTGTTTGACAGAAAAGACATGAACAAAGACATTGGATTAGTGTATTTTGTGTCCATTCTGACAGGAAAGACACAGAAACACTAACAAAGGACATGACTTATTTTTCATTTTTTCTTTTATTATTTTGTTAATTTTTCATTATTATATTTTTCGTTTCAAATTTTTTGAAAGAAAAAAATGAGAATAAATTGGATTTTCATAATTTGTTCTGGTTTATTACCAAATAAAATACAAAAACACAATTTTGTGTCTCTGTCTTTTATGTCTTGTTTTAAGTGTCTTATCTTGTCCTATTCTCAGAAATAAACGTAGCCTAGCAGTTCCGGATTTCAATCAAGACTTTGTTTTGGAAACTGACGCATCGAGTGAGGGGTTGCGTGTATCCCAGCAGGGCAGACCAATAGCATTCCTAAGCCAAGCACTATCTCCAAGGGCCCGGCAAAAATCTGCATTGAGAGGGAGTTGATGGCCATTGTCTTCGCTGTCCAAAAGTGGCAGCATCACTTGTTGGGTTGCCAATTTATTGTTCTCACAGATCAGCGAAGTCTGAAATTCCTCACAGACCAGCAACTCAGGACCTAGCTTACTTGAAGTGGACTACTAAATTGTTAGGCTTGGATTTTGAGATCCGATACCGGCCAGGCCTTGAGAATAAGGCGGCAAATGTGTTGTCATGACAAATGATGGCAAGGGCAATCTCGGTAGTACATATGAACCTTTGGGAAACGGTGGAAGAGGAGGTGGCTCTCGACCAAGAGCTACAAAAGATCGTGGTCGCCCTGTAGCAGGGGTTGGATGACTATCCGGGGTGTTTCTTACACAAGGTAGGCTGTTTTATCAAGGGAGAGCAGTTTTGACTGCAAATTCTTCTCAGATCCCACTTTTGCTAGCTGAGTCCCATGATAGTGGGGTAGGAGGACATTCAGGCTTCTTTCGAACCTATAAGCGGTTGGCAGCAGCTGTTCATTGGCGCAGCATGAGGCAAAGGATCAGGGATTATGTTGCGGGTTGGCACACTTGCCAGCAAAACAAGTGTGCCGCGATGAAACCGGCGGGGATGTTGCAACCCCTACCAGTTCCGAAAAGAGTTTGGGAGCATGTTACAATGGATTTTGTGGCGGCATTGCCAAAATCCAAAGGCATGGACACTATCCTGGTAGTGGTTGATCGGTTAACTAAATACACTCACTTCATCCCCCTAGCTCATCCGTTTTCAGCCAAGGAGGTGGCACTAGCCTTTATTAAGGAGGTGGTTAAACTACACGGGTTTCCCAAGTCAATCATATCGGATAGGGATACCGTTCATGAGTAAGTTTTGGTCCGAACTATTCCAAGCTACAGGGACAAAATTAAAGTACAGCACGGCATTTCATCCGCAAACCAATGGCCAAACCGAAGTGGTGAATCGCTGTTTGGAGACTTATTGCGGTGCTTTGTGGGTGGCTACTCGAGGAAATGGTTGGAGTGGCTACCATGGGCTGAGTTTTGGTTTAATACCCCCTACAATGCCTCAGCCCAGACAACACCATTTCAAGAACTTAATGGTGTGCCAGCACCTGTTCTTTTCCGTGGAGAGACTTTTCCATCGCATGTTGAGGAGGTGGCAGCATTGACCGCAGCCAGGGATGCTGTTTTGGCAGAGCTGATTGGTGCAGGCTCAGCAGCAGATGAAACAAGCAGCAGATGGGCATCGAAGGGATGTGGAGTTAAAGCCTGATGAGTGGGTTTATTTGAAAGTGCAACCTTATCAGATGCGGACACTAGCGCGGAAGGTCAATGAAAGATGAGCCCTCGTTACTATGGACCGTTTAGTGATTGAGAAGATAGGGGTGGTGGCATACAGGTCAGCCATGCCTCAAGGGTACAGACTTTACCCAGTCTTCCAGGTTAGCAAGTTGAAAAAGGCCGTCCCGCCGCAGCAGCAGGTGTAGACGCTTCCACCGGGGGTGGCTGAGGATGGTGAGCTGGGGATGCACCCGTCTCAGATCGTGGCATCGTGAACCACAGAGGACGGGGTTTTGGAGTATTTGGTGCACTGGGTGGGCCTCTCTCCTTGTGAGGACAGCTGGGAGCGACCGGCAACGTTGTGGGCTACCTTTCCGGAGTTCCACCTTGAGAACAAGGTGGTTGTCCAAGGGGGAGTATTGATAGAGAGACGCCTACTACTATCAGGTTTGGGCTGTGTTACAAAAGGAGAGGTAAGTAGCTGTTAAGTGACAGTTTTAGGAGTTGTTGGCATGTTCCAGTTGGCTGATAGGTTGTTAGACTCTATTACTCACTGCCTATAAATAGCTAGGTTATAGTTAGTTTAGTTTATGTGTATTTTCTGTTATGAATTCTGTTAGAAACTGAAGAGAATCCCTCTCCCTGAGTTGGTAGTTCCAACTGTGTAGAACCTTCTAAGGAGTGCTAATTGGCCATCCCTGTGCAGCAATAAAGCTTACCCGTTCTACTATTGCTGGTTCTATCAGATGCACACAATGTTAATTAGCCAAGAAAATCTGACAGTTAATTCAAAATTTTTTATAATTCATAGATGGTTGTTACATAAGTCAAAGTGATCAGAACAACTAATCATAATTTATTTGATTACAAGTTAAAGTTGAAAACTCCCGTCTTTGTTTTTCCCCTTTAGAAATGCTTGTTAACTTATTTCATATGGTCTTTGATAACTTTTTTCCAAATAATCTTGCTGATAAAAAGGGAAAAGGGTAACTTATCTTATGGGATATTTATGGTAGCATCAGTGTTGTAGTGTGATGAATGTGTCATGAAATTCTAGACATTGCAGGGATTTCAACCGCAATTGTACCATTTCAACCTGATCAAGACTGTGTCCCACCTGAACCAGCAACAGATGAGAATGCTCTTTCGAATCCTGCTGTGTTACCGGATGCCATAACATGGAAGTCTACAATTCAGCGTTATAACATTGACCCACAAATGTATGTTCTTTGGCATATGAAAATACATATATGAGCTCTTACATTTTGGGATATTGTTAGATGCATAATTATATTGCTAAACCGTTTGGTTTTATAAATCAAATAATAAATTAAGCTAGTGCTCAAGTTGAGCTAGATATCTTCATTTGCAATTAAAGGCATTGCTAATTGGTAGGAGCTAATTGTATGTGGATTTTGATTATTTATTTGGGTTTTGTTTACTTTTGATTTGTTCATGTTATTTGCAATGCTTTTATGCCTGAACTTCATTTTCCACTTTATTTCCAAGTTCAAAATTACTGTCTTAATATTTTCTGTTACAATCAGGAACCAAAATGTGTGTTTTTTATTTGAAGGACAAATATAATACTATCAGAAGTTTTCAGGTATTGAGATGTAGTTTTTCTCAATATTTACTAAGAGGGAATAAAACTGATCTGCCTAAATGATATTTGGACTGGTATATAGGAAGCGTTGAAATAAGGTGTCATGTCATTCTCTACATGTGATCATAAATATTTTTTCCTGTAAATTACTTGATGTACACAGCTCTGACATAGTTCTTCGAAAACATTTCAGCCTTTCCCAGTTGAGCAAGCAAAAATTCTATCACTCTCGCATATACCAGGTAATAAGTGATTGCCATTTATTTGTTTACTGTTTTGCACTTCAGTTTCATTGACAAACCACATATAAATTGTCCTGAAAAAACAAGAGCCGAGTACAATGAGAGGCCTATACAGAGTGCTTCCTGTATCTTCCTGTGGAAATTGTTCTATTTCTTGCAATTGGTTGGATAATAAATGTGATTTTATATCATCAGTTCGATAATGTTGGGGATGCGAATAGAAATTTTTTCTCCAAAAATATGTTTTTGTCCATCAAATGGAAAGTTCTTAATAGAGTATGCTAGCAATTCTATATTTTAGAAAAATATCTCCTCTCTCTCTCAAAAGAAATCAAAATATGTAATTAAATGCTCTTTAATGGTTTTTTATGTCGGACAAATATTTTCCTCATTTCCGTTTTCATTTATTTATTTATTTGTCCTTCAAGCCAATGGAACTTGAAGAAGTTCTATCAGAAGGAGATAGTGAGGATGAAGTTGATTTATTTGTTTGTCCTTCAAGCCAATGGAACTTGAAGAAGTTCTATCAGAAGGAGATAGTGAGGATGAAGTTGATGATGAAGTTGCTGATTTTGAAGAGCTAAGGGTATGCATGATTATATATATGATCCTTGTTTTAAAATTTATAATCTCTTTTACCTTTTTAAATGTAACTCTTGTGATACAAGAATGGTCTGGTAAAGCTTTTGGGTAATGTTGGATGGCCCTGTGGCTATGAGGCTCAGTAGTTCTTTGTTACCTTTATTATCAACTTCTTGAAACACAAGTGTCTCAAAGGGAGAAAGAAAGAACATAGAAAAGCTGTAAGGAAATATTTTGCCGTTTACCCAAAAACCTACTTAATAGTGTTTACATGTTAGCGGTGTCACTAATTACTTAACCCATAAGAGTCTCCTAATTACTTTATATGCCGTTTCTTAACAAATTGTTGTTTGGTTTTACATCAACTGCACTTAAAGGATAAAATATACTCTTTTGTCCCTGAAGTTTTCGAGAAATTTTAAAATTACCCTTAACGTTTCAATTTTGTTCCTCTAATTTCAAATATGTTTCAATTATACCCTTCGGGATTAAGAGACATATTTGAAACAATAGGGACACAATTGAAACAAATTAAACGTCGATATTTTTGAAACTTTTCGAAAACTTCAGGAACAAAAAAAATACACTTTACCAACACTTAAATTGGATGGTTTAATCGAATTTTAGACCTTGTTAGGAGAGCTTAATTACCATTTGTGATTCTAATATGACAATTAAATTTCTGCTTGATCATTGTATAGGTTTAGTTTGAGGCTTTGGGATGGGAATATGAAATCTATTGCACCTTTTAGTATTTCTTCATACTTTACGTTTTGAAGATTCATTGAAACATTTTGATACCTTGCAGAGGCTTGGTAATTTTGACAATGTGACCAATGCTGAGAAGAAATTCATGCATATGTGGAACTCGTTTATTCGAAAGCAACGGTAAGTTCTTTTCATTTTGACTCCATTCGCTCTCTGTTTGTTGCATCTTCCTTGTTTTGATAGACTTGTTCATTCGATTTTAAACTTTCTAGCATCAATTATTTTCATGTGGCAGGGTGCGGACTAATGGTCATGTTCCATGGGCATGTGAAGCTTTTGTAAAAGTCCATGGCTATGAGCTTCTAGAGTGCTCCAAATTGACTTGGTAACTAGCCTTTCCTTTTTTTCTTGTATCAGAGTGCTCTCATTTTATATTATGCTAGTGTTGCGTGTCGGGCCATTTTTTAGCTTAGAAAAATCCGCAAGGAGCTATGAAGCACGGACACTTCATTGAGTTGTCGTGTTGGACACATTTCAAACACGACATGCGTTTGAATCTTTTATGTCTGATTGTATCTTAATAAAAAATAAAAATACTTCTGCAGAAACGCTTGGACATATCCAAAAATCATCATGTGTCGGTGTGTCTCATATTATTCTTTGTCTATTCTTAAATTAGCTTAGAAAAAATATATAATATTATGAGAAAGTATAAGGATTCAACTTTTAGTTATCAACTTTAATGTTGAGGTTTATAATTTAGTATTTAGAGTTAAATGTTTATGATTTAGTGTCTAAGATTTAAGATAAATAAAATAGTTTTAAATATATTGGCTAATGTTGGTTGAAAAAAAGGTTGGTTACCTAATATTACTCTTATTATTCATTAATACAAACAATTCTTACATGATTTATATAATTAAAAAAGACATTAAAAACATTAGTTTGTGCTTTAATTTTAATAAAATATCAAGATATTGTTACAATTTATTTAAAACATAGTTTATATTTTAATATATATGGCATGTTTTTGTGTCTCTAAAAAAAGTTGAAATTAGTGTGCCTGCGTGTTCTGTGTCCCATGTTCTTGTCGCTGTTTGTGCTTCATATGTATGGAGTATTACCTGAAGAGCTGGGTTTGACTCTAGTATGCACAATAACCATTTTAAATTTCGGGTAAAGTATATAGTTTGTCTTTAAAGTTTGAAAAAAATTTCAAAAATACTCCTAAATTTTATTTTGTTTCAATTTTTTCTTTGAGGTTTTCATTTTACATCAAATATACCCTTGTCAAATTTTGAGAAGGTTTAGGACCAATCCAGTAATAATGCATGATACCTATCTTTGAGTTGCTTGTGTTGAAAGTTGTTCTTGTGAAATTGTTGCTAAATTCATTCTAATTTTTTTGAAAAAAATTAGCCATCAGAAGTATATTTGATGCAAATTGAAAATTTTTTGGACAAAGTTGAAACAAAATAAAACTTAGGAATATTTTCTAAACTTTTAACAATTTCAAGGACAAAAAATATACTTTACCTTTAAATTTATTTTTTACAAATCGTGAGACAAATGTGAGAGAAACCAAAATTCGAGTAAAATTACGTTGTCTTAATATATAGATGCATATTGAGAGGAGCTGTTTTATATTAGAGTGAGAGACACAAATCTGGATTTCAAGGAAGAATAAGTTGACACTTTGCAATGCATTTATTGGTTTCTCTTTTTTTTTTTTTTTGACATTGACACGCAGCACGCTCTGTATTATATGTTCTTTTATCCTCTTTATGACTTAGTCTTCAATCAAAATGTCATGCTTCATTATCATCATATATATATTTTGGATGTTTCAGGATTTGCAAATAATAACAAGTTTGGTCCTGTTGGCAGGTGTTGGAGATTGCTTTCCATCAAATTATGGAATCATGGTCTTCTAGATGCACGGACCATTAATTCATGCAGCCTTATTCTTCAACAATACGAGGCAGAAATCAGCGCCAAATAGTTAAAAGATAATTCATTCTCGTTCTATGACGTATCCATAAAATTTTCATAGTGGGGACGAAAATATATTAGAATAAATTTTGTTGATTAATGTTTATACTTTATGTAATAGAGAATTAGAGATATAGAAATTAAAAAGAATTAGTGTGCAACTTTTTTTTTAAAAATACTTTTTATTATATACATTTTTTTTATTTCTAAAATCTGAGCTGAAAATCTTAGTTAAATTATAAGCAATTTGTTATCACATATTCTCAATTAATTGTATTTTTATTATTTTTACATATTTAATAAATAAAAGAACTAATCAATAGGTACATCTGTCTATTAATATACTAGTATTTATAATTTGAAGTTAGAATTATATTTAAAAACTTAATTGTTGATACCTGCCACTCAATTAGAGAATTCATTTGTTATAATATTTATGGCAAAAAATAACTTTTTCAACAAAAACAACAGTTAGAAATATGACTATTTAAAAGTTAAAATAAATAATTTTAATTAATAGATAAATAAATAATGTTCTTTTTTATATCATGATTTTTTATGACAAAAAAAGACTGATAATTTTATGTGTTTAGAAAATTAAGTTTTTAGTTTGATAATTAACTAATTGGTTAGTTTTAAAAAATATATTATCACTACTTATTAATTTTTTTCATTGAGTTGGTCTATTTATTTTGAGTTTTAATATTAAATCAGATTAACAAGGTAAATATTGCTGCATGTTTCGTTCAATTAAATAAATTACTCTTTAAAGATAAATTTTTTAAAAATCGTTTATTAATTTATTAAGGGAACAAAAACATTATAATAAGAATAAATATATATAATATATAACTTATTTTTTTTTTTAAATTTCAGTGGGGGCAAGTATTCTCTCTCCCCGTAAGTTAGGTCTATGTCCCTGACTGAAAAATCCCTTTTAATAAATACAAAAGACAAGATGACATATATATGGAAAAAGGACCATTGTTTTCTTCACAAAATATAAAGGTAAAGATTTATATTTAGTGTTTTTTACGTGAAGTTGATAATTGAGAACTATAAAATAATTTAATATATTTGATTAAATTATTATATAATATTTTTTAGTTATCAATTTTTCATGAATAAATTTTAACCTTGTATATAAATTGTTGTCATCGACTGTGGGGTATTTTTTTTCATTTCAAATTTATACCCTTTTGTATGGTATTCTCAATTCACTACCTGGATTTGTACCATAAATTTGTAGAGGGATAAAAAGTTCCATACTTTAGTACATTTTTCTGCGGGATGTAGGCGAAGAAATTATTTGGCAAGATGAAGTATTATATTCCTGATTTGCTTTGGAGTTTGTTTCATGTGAAAGTTCCATACAATCTTTACATGTCTTGTTTTTCATTATTAATTTGATGTCTTTGCAGTTTCATACTTGGTCATTTTCATGAGTCTGTCGTGTGTGTTTGTGTTTTTCCCCCCTTTTTTTTCCAAACCGTGATAACCATGTTCTTGGGAGCCAATGCTACCTAAGTTTTGGACTTAGATAATCTAATGTCCTATGGTGTTATACATTTTTTAGTTTTTTTAAAAAATATATAAATGGTTAAATATATTTTAGAAGTAACGGGATTTTCGTACAAACTATCCGAAAAAAATTGAGAATTTCGTACATATCATTTATTCGGATATTATGAATAACTTATCATTATATTTTCTAGTGTTGCAGAAACAAAATTTGATCACCTAATCGCCTTTGAACATGTAAAAATTTCATATAAATAAATAAAATCTAATCTCTATTGAATGGTTAAATTTTATAAGTGATTCTAGCTAAAAGTACTAGTATACATATTATATTTTCTTATCACGTCTACTTATGTGTTAACGTGTGTGTGCGTGTGTTTTTTTTAAATAAAATTTGACCAAAATGAAAAGGGTAATGCATCATAGAGTATAAGGTGCATATATAAGTATATCCTACTTTATTTATCATTAGATTATTGTTATTATTTGGACTATCGTAAACCCTGCCCGTAATAACAATGGCCTTGGAACAAGAAGAATCTAAATTGAAATGTGTGGATGATTAGCAATGAAACCAACTTTACTTTTTTATTAAGAAAAAAAAATATAGAATCTAAATTGAATAGGTCAATTTATATTTGATTTGAATATTTTAAAAGCATGTTTATGAGGTTATTCTGCAAATTGATACGTATACTCGTTAATGTATCGTATTCCAAAGGCAGAAGTCAAGTATTTTCTGTCCTTTTTAGTGATGAATTCGAGATACAAATACTATAATGTTGGTCACTTTGTTTTACGGATTTAAGAATGTTTCTGAAAATTGATGTTCTAGCATGTAGGCAAGACATTGTCAACTTAGTTATCCAACAATGGACAAAACAATATATTATATTATATTATTCTCGTTAAGGACATCTTTTAGAATATATGTAAAATAGAAAAATTTTCAAAATTTCGTTTTATTTCAATTAAAAACAATATATATATATATATGTGTGTGTGTGAATTCTACCCAACTCCCTCTAAAATAACATGTAAGTTACTGTTACGGCCTGGCCCAAGAAAGAACTTGGGCCTACCCGACCCGATCACCACCCGACCTCAACGGTCAGGTGACCCGAACCTATCCGATCCGCGCATCCTTCCGGGACAGCTGGCCACCACAGCTGTACAAGGAAGCTTCGAAGAAGGTGGGTTCTGCCCTCCTGGGACCCACACCTGACATGGTATATAAGGAAAGGGTCCTACCCTCCCCCAAGGTACGTCACACATTCCACCTAACCCATTCCCCACCTGCATACTAGCTGACTAGAGCGTCGGAGTGTCTTTGCAGGTGGCACCCCCTCTTTCCTTCCACAACGAGAGCTCGACTACCCGGCAGATCCGAACCCAGCACAATCACGATTGCAGCGTTCTCACCCCCTCAAATATCCACCCGAACTGTCCGGTAACAGCCCTACCGAACATTGGCGCCGTCTGTGGAGACCGTTATAGAAGTTGTGTCGGGCCTAGGAGACCAAGGCCGAGCAGCCGGCGCAGAGGCGGCAGCCTCTGTCGCTTCACCGGGAGGACGACGAAGGTCCCCCGGCAACGCATCGAACCACGCACAAGGACGCAAGAGACGTGACCTTTCGGAGGAACTGGCGGTGATAGCGCCCGAATAATGCAGGAGCTATGCCACAGAGTCCAGAATCTGAAACGACAACTAGCCGATCAGGAGCACGATCGACGGACCACCGATCCTACTTACTCCCCGTCCCCAGAGAGACGGGAGAGAGATTCCCACCGGAGTCACCCCCGGCACGCCTCCGCTTCCAGAACGGAAGCGGAAAGCACCCGAGAAGACTCTCCCATTCCGAGAAGACGAAACGACACAATCATCTACTCCCGAGGTAAGGAAATGTACCACACAGGATGAGATCGCGAAGGCAGGGAAGGAAGGCCTGTGAGGACGCGGCAACCCGTGATAATGGGCGCCACCCCGTTCCATCGGTCCATCCTTGAGGTCCGGTTGCCGAAGCACTTCGACAAACCAACGGACATGAGGTACGATGGAACCCAAGACCCTCTGGAACACCTCACGGCTTTCGAGGCTAGAATGAATCTGGAGGGAGTAGGGGACGAGGTGAGGTGCCGGGCCTTCCCGGTCACCCTAGCCGGACCTGCGATCCGATGGTTTAACGGCCTCCCGCAGGGATCCATCTATGGATTTTCGGACATCAGCCATGCCTTCTTGGCTCAGTTCACAACGCGAATAGCAAAGGCAAAACACCCGATCAACCTGCTCGGGATAACCCAAAGACCCGGGGAGCCGACCAGAAAGTACCTGGATCGCTTAAACGACGAATGCTTGGAAATTGACGGCCTAACTGACTCGGTGGCCAGCCTTTGCCTGACGAACGGCCTCCTGAACGAGGACTTCCGAAAACACCTTACCACGAAACCGGTTTGGACGATGCACGAGATCCAAACGGTGGCTAATGAATACATAAATGACGAAGAAGTCAGCCAGGTCGTGGCCGCCAATAAACGGCACTCCGGCTACAATCAACCTAGGCAACAGGGTAATGGAGAGAGACACAAAGAACAAGCCAAAGAGGGAGGGCCGACCAAGGCACACAGACCGTTTTCCCGGATCGGGAAGTTCACCAACTACACTCCACTCACTCTTCCCATCGTGGAAGTTTACCAACAAATAGCCGAGAAAGGCATCTTGTCGAAGCCCCGACCACTCAAGGACCGTACGGGGGGGAACAAGAGCCTCTACTGTGACTACCACAAGGGCTATGGACACCAAACACAGGACTGTTTTGACCTGAGGGATGCATTAGAGCAAGCAATAAGAGATGGGAAACTCTCTGAATTCTCCCATCTCATACGGGAGCCGAGGAGACGGCAGCGCGACCAAGACAGCGAAGAGGCCAAGACCCGAGCGGCAAAGCGGCGACAAGAGCCAGAGGACAAAGACCACGATCTCACTGTGATAAACGTAGTAACTGCCAAAAACACTGCGCCGAGGTCTAGGTCAGCTCACAAGAAAGACGCCAAAATCCTGGCGGTCTCCTCCGCCCCAATGCAAAGTTCCAAGAAGCCCCCATGCGTCTCCTTTGGCCCCGAAGACCAATGGTTCGACGAGGCACCCGAAAACTCACCTATGGTCATCACGGCCAGGGTGGGAACGGGCCTCGTCAAACGAATCCTTGTCGACACGGGGGCAGACTCGAACATCATGTTTCGCAATGTGTTCGACGCTCTAGGATTAAGGGACACCGACCTATCATCGCACCAACACAGGGTCATCGGATTAGGCGACCACTTCATCAAGCCAGACGGAGTAATATCCCTGCCGATCTCTGTGGGACAGGCACAGGGCCGAAGATCGGCAATGGCCGAATTCGTGGTCCTCCGAGATTCCACAGCCTACAACATCATCTTAGGGAGGAGGACGATCAATGATGTTGAAGCGATAATCAACACGATGCTTCTAGTCATGAAGTTTGTTACCGACGATGGGTCCGTAGGGTCTATAAGGGGAGATCTGAAAATGGCACTCGCTTGCGACAATGCCAGCCTGTCCTTAAGGAAGAAATCTAAGGAAGCGTCGGGGGTGTTCCTAGCTGACCTAGACACCAGGGTAGACGACAAGCCCAGACCGGAACCAGAAGGGGACCTGGAAAAGTTCAGGGTCGGCGACACAGAGGAAAAGTTCACGTTCGTCAACAGGAACCTCCCACATGAATTGAAGGAGCCCTTGGTAGAAATGATCAGGGCCAATGGGGATTTGATTGCCTGGACACCGACCGACATGCCGGGCATAGATTCCGAGATTATGTCACACCACCTGGCCGTTAAGTCGGATGCGCGCCCGGTAGCTCAACGGAGACGAAAGATGTCGCGGGAGAGGGCAGAGGAGGTGGCCAGGCAGACGGCCAGCCTCCTAGAAGCAGGTTTCATACGAGAACTAGACTACTCGACATGGCTCTCGAATGTAGTTCCAGTGAAAAAGCACAGCGGCAAATGGAGAATGTGCGTAGACTACTCCGACCTTAACAAGGCATGCCCAAAAGATTGTTTCCCCCTTCCCAACATAGATGCACTCGTCGACGCTGCGGCAGGCTACCGCTATCTGAGCTTCATGGACGCCTACTCCGGCTACAACCAGATACCGATGCACCGTCCTGACGAGGACAAGACAGCGTTTATAATGCCGGGAGGAACCTTCTGTTATAAGGTGATGCCATTCGGGCTAAAAAATGCAGGAGCAACATACCAGAGGCTGATGAACAAGATATTCCACGACCTCATAGGCAAGACTGTGGAAGTCTATGTGGACGACATCCTCGCAAAGACAACGCGACCTGATGTCCTCTTGAATGACCTGGCAAATGTATTCGCCTCTCTCCGACAACACGGCATGAGGCTCAATCCCCTCAAATGTGCCTTCGCTATGGAAGCTGGAAAGTTCCTAGGATTCATGATAACCCAAAGAGGGGTAGAAGCTAACCCGGAGAAATGCCAAGCGATCCTACAGATGAAGAGCCCGGGTTGTATCAAGGACGTCCAGAGATTGGCAGGATGACTGACCTCGTTATCCCGTTTTCTCGGAGCCTCGGCAGCAAAGGCCCTGCCTTTCTTTAATCTCATGAAAAAAGGGATAGCGTTCGAGTGGACGCCCGCGTGCGAGGAAGCTTCTAGACATTTCAAGGAAATCCTGGCGACACCCCCAGTTCTCGGAAAGCCAAAGGTCGGGAAGCCGTTGTACCTATACCTCGCCATAACAGGAGAGGCCCTGGCCGGGGTTCTGGTAAGAGAAGAAGGGAGGACTCAACAACCGGTCTATTTCATGAGCAGAGCCCTACAAGGGGCAGAACTAAGGTACAGCAAACTGGAAAAGCTAGCTCTAGCACTATTGACCTCTTCACGGAGATTAAAACAGTACTTCCAAAGTCACCGGATCGTCATAAGAACGGACCAAGGGATCCGACAAGTGCTCCGAAAACCCGACCTGGCGAGAAGGATGATGACTTGGTCCATCGAACTTTCCCAATATGACATACGGTACGAGCCCCAGCAAGCAATCAAGGCACAAGCAATGGCAGATTTTCTAGTAGAAGTAACGGGAGATCCAACCGAAGAAACGAGCGCACGGTGGAAGCTCCACGTGGACGGAGCCTCCCACCAGACCTCTGAGGGCGCCGGGATCATCTTGGAAAGCCCGGCTGGAGTCGTATACGAGCAGTCAATCAGGTTTGAGTTCCCCGTCTCAAACAAACAGGCAGAATACGAAGCCCTCATAGGGGGCTTAACCCTAGCAATGGAAGTCGGAGCAACAAGGCTGGAAATATGCAGCGATTCGCAGGTCGTCACCTCCTAGGTAAACGGGAGCTATCAAGCCAGAGACTCATTATTACAAAAGTACTTGGAAAAAGTCAAGGATCTGAGCCAAAAGTTTGAGGAGGTCACGGTCCACCACGTGCCCAGAGAAAGGAACACACGGGCTGATCTCCTATCAAAATTGGCCAGCACTAAACCGGGAGAAGGCAACCGGTCTCTCATCCAAGGTATGACGAGGGAGCCGGCGGTCACCCTGCATCTATCAAGGCTAGGTTCTTCATGGCTAGACCCCATCACCAGCTTCTTAGAAAATGGCAAACTTCCCGACAACGAAAAGGATGCCGTGAAACTGAGAAGGGAAGCGGCCAAGTACGCGGTCATTCAAGGACAGCTATTCAAGAAAGGGCTCAACTAGCCCCTACTGAAATGCTTACACTCCGACCAGACAGACTACGTCCTCAGGGAAGTCCATGAAGGCTGTTGCGGACATCACATAGGGGGCAAAGCCTTAGCAAGAAAGTTAATCCTGGCTGGGTACTATTGGCCATCAATGATGGCAGACTCTAAAGAATTCGTCAGAAAATGCACCAAGTGTCAAGAGAACGTCAATTTCCACAGGGCACCTGCCTCCAAGCTAAGCCTGTTAACGGCCTCCCGACCATTCGCACAATGGGGAGTTGATCTCCTGGGACCTTTCTCAGTTGGCCCCGGACAAGTCAAGTACCTCATAGTCGCCATTGACTACTACACCAAATGGATAGAGGCCGAGCCGTTGGCCAGCATATCCTCATCCAATTGCAGGAAATTCATGTGGAGGCAGGTGATAACACGATTCGGGATCCCGGAGATTGTTATCTCAGACAACGGCACACAATTTACCAACAAGAAGTTCACGGAGTTCCTCACCGGCTTGGGTATAAGACAGAAGTTCTCCTCGGTAGAACACCCCCAAACGAACGGACAGGTGGAGTCCGCGAACAAGATTATCCTGTTAGGGCTTAAAAAGTGACTAGATAATAAAAAAGGTGCTTGGGCAGACGAGCTCGCCTCGGTCTTCTGGTCTTATCGAACAACCGAACAGTCCTCCACCAAGGAGACCCCCTTCCGACTAACATACGGGCTAGACGCAGTAATACCCGTAGAGGTCGGGGAACTGAGCCCGCGACTACTTCTGAAAAGAGTAGGGGAAGCCATGGAGAAGGACCTAATAGATGAAGCCAGAGAAATGGTCCATCTGACGGAAACAGCGCTGAAACAAAGAGTGGCCCTACGCTACAACGCCAAAGTGCTCAAAAGAGAGTTTGAACCAAACGATCTCGTTCTAAGGCGCAACAACATCGGCTTGCCGACCCCAGGAGAAGGCAAACTGGCAGCAAACTGGGAAGGCCCATATAGAGTCAAAGAAGTGATGGGTAAAGGCGCTTTCAAGCTGGAAAGGCTCGATGGCAAAGAAGTCCCAAGAACGTGGAACGCGAGCAACTTGAGAAGGTTTTACTCCTAGCACATGAGGCGACATACCGACCAACCGACCTAAGAATTTAACGCGTCTGAATTGTACTTTTCGTTAGGGCCTTTTACGCAATTTCCGAATAAGATATACTTGTGCAAATTTTTCTCTCTTTTGTTTTGTTCCGCTATGCAAGCGAACCCCCCGCAACTCGACAACGACGTACAGCTCCGGGACTGATCACCCCGGAAGCCCATCAATTACCACAATACGAAACGGCTATACTAAAAAGCCACGACCCGACTCAACCAACTTAGTCGGAATATAACCAATAAGGTAAAACGAAAGGCAACAACTTTGACCTGAGCTTTGAAGGCTTCCTCGGTTGCCAAGATCGCGCCCTTTCCCTGCTTGACGACGTCTTTGTACTTTGTTTTCAACGCTGCCAGCTCGGCTTCGACAGCTTGCTTCTCCTTCTCCATCGCAGCCACCCGCCCTTGTGCCACGCCAACCTGACTCTCTAAAGTCATCTCCCGCTTAACAAGACGAGAAACCGTAGCGTCTGACTCTTCCAACTTCTTCTCAGCAGTAGCGACCTTCTCCTCGGCAGCAGTAGCTTTCTTCTCGGCAGCGTCAAGCTTCTCATTAGATTGGGTCAGCTGCTCCCGGAGAGTCTCAACTTCGCGTTTAAGCTCATTATTAGCCGTTCCAGCAGACTCCAATCTCCTGCGAAGAAATTCCATCCCAGACAGCTCAAACTCGACTTTTCGAGCTATCACTGCGCCGCGCAAGAGGGTGCGATACATCCACCTTGCTTGGCCGACAAGGGATGACTCATGAAAGTGCTCTTCAGTGCCAGGAATCAGCTGAGAATCTATGAAGTTCCCGGCGTCAAAATTCTTCTCCATCACAGTAAGAACACCCTCAGGGCTGCTAGACATCTTCCTCTTCCTTTTGAGACTAGGTACCTCCTCCACCTCATCATCGGCAGCAGGGTTGGACGTCGAACCCCCAGTGCCAACCACCTCGCGGAAGGGGGAAACGCGCACCTCCTTGTCACCTTGAACCAAGGAACCCTGAGCCGAGGTACCGGTCTCATCTGCCGCAGCCCTTTGCTCGGAAGCGGCCTTGCTCTTGTCCTCCGGGGGAGCAGCAGACTTCTCATTGCCCGCCTCATCATCACTCGCACATAAGAAGGTTTGGAACAAGTTAGGGAGACCCGTTATCTCGGCAGACATTCCCACTGTAACAAGAAAAGAAAATTCTTTAGTCGCAATGAGATATCGGAAAAGGCAAGAAACTAAAGTCAAAGCAAGCAAAAGCTTCTCACAAATATAGTTCCGACCGGCCTCCCGGTCACCCATGAGGAGGTGAGGATTCACGTGATTCCTCCCGAAGATTGCCAGTAACACGTCGGCAATCTTCCTATCCACCGCAGACATGCCCCTGTAGGATACTTTAACAAAGGCATTGGACCCCGCCCCGAAACTCCAATAAGTCGGGATAAGACGTGCCCCCTCCAACGACAACCAAAAGGGATGACGACCTTTGACGGGGCGGACCTTGAAATATTTATCTTTAAATCCGTGATAGGAGTCCTCGAACAAACCAAAAATCCTCCGACCCTGGGCAGACCGGAAGGACATGAACCCCTTCTTATGTTTCCCTTCCTTCGAAGGGTTTGTAAGGTTGAAAAAGAAAAGAAAAACGTCTACAGACACCGGCAGCTCGAGATATTCACAGATCATCTCAAAACAGCGGATTGAAGCCCAACTGTTCGGATGCAGCTGTGACGGTGCCACAGAAACTCGGCCCAGAAGCGCCATTTGGAAAGCAGAAAATGGAATACGGACCCCCACTTGAGTAAACATGGATTTGTAGAACCAAATCCAATCGGCAACTTGGGGAGCGTGGAAATTGAGCTCGTACAAGCGTTCATGAGGAGCCGGGACGAAAACATCATAGTTGGACTCCTCGTCGGTTCCTCCGCACAGGTACTCGTTTTGTCAGAGCTCGGTGAGCTCCTCCTCGCCCATTTGATTGGAGGAGTCCCTTACATCAGAAATAACCCAGGCGTAGGGGTCATACGCCGCGGGAGAAGGGGAAGCCCGGGAGGCGGTGCGAGCCATACCTACACGGGGGGACCATCTAGTCAGTCTAAGAAGTTGGGTGCTCGGAGTGAATACAGAAGCTACCCCCACACTATTCCCCAACTAAGGCTAAACACGGTTAAAAATGATAAAGGCCCAAACAAAGTTACACTAAGAATGGCAACCCCCCTAACACACCCACTTAGGACCTAAGATCAACCATCATGCAAGATAAACATACGGCATGCACAAAAAGAAGTGATGGCAGAAGCAAAAGAATGATAAAAAGATAAAAGAAGTTACCTGTGTTGATAGCAAAAATCTTGAAAGAAGGCAATAACAAACACCCTGGAACTAATAAGGTAGAAGAGGATGGAGGTTGGCAGAATTGGAATTGGAGAGATAATCGCCAAATGAATCCCAAAAGCACTACTGAACAGTTTTAAAACCACCACCAAAAGGAGCGCGAAAGTCGAGGGGCATATCAGTCTTTGCATAAAGGGTTTTAAACCCATTATGAGCATTTAATGCTCTATGCGGGAAACGAGGCGGTAAGTAATCGCCCCAGCAACAAACAGGCACGCGCGAAAGAGGCACGTCCTCTCCACGGACGGCCGAACTGGCGACAACACAAGAGGTCAGGAACGTCGCGTCACCAACAGCCCACACGGTTGTTGCTCACACGTCGGGGGCACTGTTACGGCCTGGCCCAAGAAAGAACTTGGGCCTACCCGACCCGATCACCACCCGACCTCAACGGTCAGGTGACCTGAACCTATCCGACCCGCGCATCCTTTCGGGACAGCTGGCCACCACAGTTGTACAAGGAAGCTTTGAAGAAGGTGGGTTCTGCCCTCCTGGGACCCACACCTGACATGGTATATAAGGGAAGGGTCCTAACCTCCCCCAAGGTACGTTACACATTCCACCTAACCCATTCCCCACCTGCATACTAGCTGACTAGAGCGTCGGAGTGTCTTTGCAGGTGGCACTCCCTCTTTCCTTCCACAACGAGAGCTCGGCTACCCGGCAGATCCGAACCCAGCACAACCACGATTACAGCGTTCTCACCCCCTCAAATATCCACCCGAACTGTCCGGTAACCGCCCAACTGAACAGTTCCCCTTCATGATGTGTCACACTTTAATTGGTCATTATCTTAACTATAATTGGATTATTTTGTAATTTATTATTTGAGATGTGTAATTATATAATTTCTTAAATATTAAAATTCTACACCGTTAATTGAAGCACGTTCTCACGCAATTTCTTTCTACAGTGCATCATTCCTTAACAGGTCGTTGAATTTCCATGGCTCGTAACTTCCCCGTTCTTCCCAGTATAGCCAGCACCGACTTAATTTCTATCTCTTGTCCTCTCACTCAATCCGTCTTTTTAGCCATGAATCACTCCTTACCAACATCAACATCATTAATGGTTAGTTTGGTTATTAAATTTTTTTCAATAAAAATATATCTTTATTTAATTACATGATGGAATATATATTCATATGTAAAATAAATCTATTCAAAATACTTAAAAGTATAATTAAAATTATGAACATATAAATATAATAATAAAATTTGTATTCGAACCAAATAAACATATTTTTTATTAAACATAAATTATTTAAAAATAAATATATTATTAAAATTAATAATACAAATTTAAAATAATAAAATCCAACTTTCTTACTGTATTTTTTATAATATTTTTATTCTTTTAGTTTACAATTTATTAATACTTTATTATTTAAGTAATGATTA
>NC_029780.3:104049051-104050443 GCF_000817695.3 Arachis duranensis
TATACTTTTAAGTACTCAGAATAGATTTATTTTATTATATTATATTTTACATATGAATATATATTCCATATATTATTTTTAATGAAAAAAATTTAATAACCGAATTAACCATTAATTATGTTGGTAAGGAGTGATCTATGTCAAAAAAAAATTGAGTGAGAGGACAGGAGATAGCAATGAAGTCGGCGCTAGCTACACTGGAAGAACGGAAAAGTTACAAACCATGGAAATTCAACGACTCGTTAAGGAATAATGCACTGTAGAAAGAGATTGCGTGAGAGGCAGTAGATCGCAGTTAAGGAATAAATTACAAAATAACCCAACTATAGTTAAGATAATAACCAATTAAAATTTGACACATCATGAAGGATAACTTACATGTTATTTTAGAGTGGGTTGGATAAAATTCACCTATATTATTAGTTAGTTTGTTAATTTTTTTTTCTCGTAATATCTCTAAGTCTGATATGTAAAAATCTAATCTGTCATGAATATAAGCTATATTTAAGAGTTTATCATTGGCTAATAATTTATTATATACACAAGGTAAAATTTAAAACTTGTAATAATTTTTTAATGAACTAATAAATTAACTACTAAATCAACTCAATTTAACTAGACTTTGTTACTACTTACTATCTTTAATATATCAGTAACAAACTCTCTAATTAATATATCAACAGAGTAACTTATTGTTGGGAATAAGTAGCATGACCACAATCCAATCAATCACGTGTTAAATAATTTGTTATTGTTATTATATTAAAATGTTAATATAATAAGGTCCTTGATTAAATTTAGAGATTTATCATTGTGATAGTGATCACAATATTGAGAGATAAATCTTTTATAATTTAATCTAAATTGTTCTTGGTCATAGGATTATTAAAAAGGACATTAATAATTCGGAAAGATCAATATATATATATATATATGTGTGTGTGTGTGTGTGGCCTTCTTTGGATGAAGATTAATAGATCTCATTTATTAAATTATATATATAGATGGTGCATATAAAGATATGACCATTGAATCAACTCACTTTAAAAATTTCTAATGGTTATAATTGCCGCATATTTGTCAATAGGATATTCTCAAGACGAACATGGTACTAGAGTTCTTTTGACTTGCGACTATCATAGTAATTAACAATGTATTTATTATACTTTGATTCCGGACACCTAATATCCTAGGGTGCTAGTTGAATGGATATTGTGTATGATCTAAATACTTGTAGAATTAATGATCAGTTAATAAGAAATCCGTCAACTCTCGGTAAAGAGTTTGAGCTCTATGATTATAATGAATGAAATGAATAAAACCTTGGCCAAGGGGATTGAATGAATGAAGAAATGATTTTCTTAGGTCATTCACAGTTTATTATAATAATTG
>NC_029780.3:104061733-104062195 GCF_000817695.3 Arachis duranensis
ATGTCGACATTAAAGGGATATAATAATAAAGTAAAAGGATTTCCTAATATAACTTGATGAGATATATTTCTTGCTAAAAAGAATGTAGTGGCAAAGCATACCCTATTTTTACAAATTTTTGCTTTAGATAACTTATAGTCCATAGTCATTTTGTCATTTTCTGCCATTAAGACTCTTTCTGTAGTTTTCTCATAATATTTTGTGCGTATTAATCCTTCTTGTATACAATTAACATCAGCTCCTGAATCTACCATAGCTATTAAATCAAATTTTTCTTCTCCTACTATTAAAGTTATCGTAGTGAACCATTTTTGACTTACTAATAATGTTAATATATTTATATAATTTTATGTACCTAGGTTAATATAATTCTCAGGGATTGTTATATTACTAGTCCCTTCATTATTTTGCAAAGATTGTTCTTGGATTTTTATTATGTTTTCTCCTTCTATTTTTAGTAAT
>NC_029780.3:104065336-104086613 GCF_000817695.3 Arachis duranensis
TATATATATATAATGTTTTGTGTATTATTCAGGTTGATCAAAAGTACAATGTACAAGGGGTATATATAGGTGCTAGAAGAATCAAAGTAATAAAAGCATAGAATCATACCATTAATATGCAGATATGCTATATAAATATAAACGATACTAACTAATCTAAAATGATTCTAATGATTCTCTAACATCCTTCCTCAAACTCAAGTGGGAGCTAAGGATACCATCTTGAGTTTGGATAACAAAGTCCGAAAACGAGTCGGGTGATGAGTTTTCGTGACGATATTAGCAGTCTGATCCAGTGTTCCAACAGCAATGAGACAAACAGCATCAATAAGAATACGTTGCTGAACAAAGTGACAATCAATCTCAATGTGTTCGGTGCGTTCAAGAAAGACATCATTATGGGCAATCTAAATAGCACTGCGGTTGTCACAAAAAACATCAATAGGGGACGACTGAAGAGCACCCAAATCTTCGAGAAGCCAACGAATCGAGATAACCTCAGTAGTGGTGTCAGCGAGGGCACGGTACTCAGTTTTTGTGCTTGATCGAGCAGTGAATGTTTGCTTCTTAGCACGCCAAGAAATGAGAGCGTTGCCAAGAAACAAATAGTAACCAGTAGTAGAACGACGATCAGTGGGATCACCAGCCCAATCAACATCGGAGTATGCCTGAAGGGACAAAGAGAAATGGGCAGAAAAATAAAGGCCATGAAATAGAGTGCCTTTGATGTAGCGAAGAATGCGAAAAATTGCCGCATAGTGAGTAGTACGAGGAGCTGACAAGAACTGACTAAGTACATGAACTGGATAGGCGATGTCTAGTCGGGAGACAGTTAAGTAGACGAGTTCTCCAACTAGCTGTCGATAGAGAGTAGGATTATCCAAAACAGTGCCATCTATAGGAGTAAATGGAACATTATGTTCAAGAGGAGTAGACTCAGTGCGACTATCGGTAATTCCGGCTCGAGCAAGAAGATCTGAAGCATATTTAACTTGAGAGAGATAGATGCCATCATCGATGGATATGACTTCTAGACCAAGAAAATAGCTAAGAGAACCAAGATCTTTCATCTCAAAAGTACGCTGAAAGGACGCCTTGAGATCAGAGATACCATCAGCACCATCTCCAGTAATGATCATGTCATCAACATACAGAAGTAGAAGAACAACTCCACGTTCACTTTTACGAATAAAGAGAGCATTCTCATGAGGACTGCAAGTGAAGCCAAGACTGCATATGGTAGTGCTGAACTTGTCAAACCATTCACGAGGAGCTTGCTTAATCCCATAGAGTGCCTTGCGAAGGAGACAAACTTTGTCAGAAGGACAAGGATAGCCCGAAGGGGGTTTCATATAGACCTTCTGTTTCAAATCTCCATTAAGAAATGCATTCTTCACATCTATCTAGCTGAGAGACCATTTTTTTACGGCAGCAATGGCAAAAAGAGCTCGAATAGATGTGAAACGAGCAACAGGAGCAAAAGTCTCTTCATAGTCAATACCATACTCTTGCGTACAACCCTGAGCAACTAATTGTGTGCCTTATAATAGTCAATAAAACCATCAGAGCGAGTCTTGATCTTGTATACCCATCTGCTTTCCACAACTTTCTAATTAGAAGGAGAATCAATCAAGTCCCAGGTGTGTGCTTTTTCAAGTGCCTGTATTTCTTCTTGCATTACTTGTTGCCAATTTGGATTTGTGGAGGCTTCTCTGAATGACTTAGGTTCATGTTGATGAAGAATAGTAGAAAAACAATGATAATCAAGAAAATGAGGAGGTGGATTTCTCACCCTAGAACAGAGGGTGGAAGGAGGAGGCATGACGGTAGGAGTAGGAGCGTCGTCCAGTCCAGAATCATCGGGAGATGGAGAAGGCGAAAGAACATGAGGCTGTGGAGGGTAACTCGAGATAGAACCTGTAGAATCATCACTAGGAAAAAGATCAATATTAGGGTTAGTGACAAAAGGTGACTGAGTAGGAGAAATAGACTTAAAGGAGGAAAATCGAGAAAACATGTGATGCTCCCAGAAGACAACATGACGAGATATACGAATACATTTAGAGAGAGGATCCCAATAATGATAACCCTTGTGCTCAGTGCGAAATAACACATACGAGCCCGAGATTCAAGTTTACTATGTTCATGAGGCTGAAGAAGAACAAAACAGACACAACTAAAAACTCAAAGAGAACTATAATATGGGAAGGTACGATAAAGACGCTCAAAGGGAGTAACATTACCAAGAACAGAAGAAGGGAGTCTATTGATAACATGAACAGCAGTAAAAACAGCTTCACCCCAAGTATGCTCAGGACATGCACAAAGAAGAAAGAAGCATTGCACGAACAGAGTCAAGAATGTGACGGTGTTTGCGTTCAGCTTGACCATTTTGTTGAGACGTACCAGGGCAAGAAAACTGAGACAAGGTACCCTGTTCTGCAAGAAAGGTTAAGAGTTTGGAATCATGGTATTCCATAGCATTACGGCGAAAAACTTTAATGACCTTGAAAAACTGAGTTTTAATCATAGTGGAAAAGTTAATATAAATCTGAGGTAACTCATGGCGATTGGTCATCAAATAAGCCCAAGTAAAGTGTGAATAATCATCAATGAAAACAACTAAGTATCGAGTTCCTCCCATAGAAGCGGTGGGAGCGGGACCCCAAACATTAGAGTGAATGAGATCAAAAGGAGAGCAAGCAAGAGAGGAATTATTGTAAAAAGATAAATCAGGTTGTTTGGCAGTTTGACAAGAAATGCAATCAAAAGATTCATTAGAAACATGACCCAAAACACCTTGAGACACAAGAGGACGCAATTTTCCTAAGGAGCTGTGGGCAAGACGTTGATGCCATAAGTGAAGGGTAGATGGAGAAGAAGCAGCATAGAGATTTAGTACAGAAGGAATATGAAGATTTTCGACTTCAAACAACCTTCCAACCTTACGTCCAATCCCGATGACTTGTCCCGTCCGACGATCCTGTACACGACAATCAGAGATAGAAAAAGTGACATCAAAACCCAGATCAACAAGTTGACCAACAGAAATAAGATTAAAGTTTAAGTTGGGAATAAAATAAGTATCAGGAAGATTAAGAGTCGACTGGGAGATAGAAACATTGTGTGTTGTGTGTAAGAGGGAACCATTAGCAGTATTGACAGAATGTGCATTTATAGTGGTAGACAGAGATGAGAAGAGATTACGCAATGGAGACATGTGATTAAAGCATCCCGAGTCAAAATACCATTTAGAATTACCTGAAGGAGTCGAAAGAGCAGCAGGGGTTATTACCAGAAAGGGAGAGAAGACACTGAAGAATAGACGCAATATCAGATAGAGACAGGAGACGGGTTGAGAGGAGCATAGATGGTAAATTCAAGAGTAGCATCAACAGCAAAAGCAGGCTCAGGACGTGGTGGACGAGTAGGACAGGTAGTAATCAAATGTCCCGAGAGCTTGCAATAATGACAGAATAGTTGTGAACAATGGTAGCTAATATGACCTTTCTGGTGGCATGTGCGACATTCAATAGAGGGACAGATGGAGAAGAGGTGCCCAAAACGGTTACAATTTCGACAGAATTTATCCTTTCTGTGTATGTAGCAAAAACAGCTGACGTTTTCATAATAGCAGATACAAAGATCATGGAGAGGAGAGAAAAACTGCAACTTGGGAGCCTAAAACGAGAAAATGGAGGGCAAAATCGGAAAGAGCTCACCAAAAAATCTTAGGGAGGGTCCTACTTGTCTTCCACGTCAGTGCCACGTCGGCGCCACGTAAGCAAAACGGTGACACGTGGCGGCGTCTGACTGGAGAGAGGAGGCACGCTGGCGCTGAGCTGAACGTGGGTCGTAGTTGCGGGTCGGACCGGGTAGAACGTGAGGTGGGTTGCTGGAGGCTAACAGCATGACACGTGGAGGCTTACGGAGCGTGCAATCTACGCAAAGATCCAACGGCTGCTGAAGCTTTTGGGCAAAGAAGAATGGGTGCATCCAGCGATGTTCCGATGGCGCGTGGAGGCGCGTGCAGATGTTTCAGGCGGCATGGCGGAGCTCTGTATACTCGCAAGGATGAGACAAATACAATGATATGGTCTATGACAAATAAAAAGGATGGGAAGGCGAGCAAAATAAGGACGAAAGAGGGTGCCTGGAGAAGGAAAAGAAACCAAAACTTATGAACAAAATTTGACTGAAGCGGCGACCAGCCTTCTAGCGGTGCGTGTGGGAGCGTTAATGGAGAAAAAATGTCGGTAAAGATTTTCACAAAAATAACATGTTGTAAGTATAGTTCTAAACCGACAATCAAACTTCAATCAATATTTAAATTGTTTGTCACTTAAGCAAACCCAATAAAATTAATCGAAATATTTAAACCTCGAGTCATCTCTCAAGGAATTGTAGCGAAGTGTAGTTTATTATTGGTTATGAGATTGTATCTTTTTTGGTTTTGAATTTAGTAAGTAAGGAATGTAAATAACAAGAAAATAATTGACAATTAAGAAAAGTCCTAGCAACGGTTGAGAATCGGAATTCCTATCCTCATTGTCATTGTCAATTAAATGGTAATTGCAAATTGCTCTCACTTAATTAAACTCTAACAATTGAAGGTAAGTTAAGTGAGCAATTCAACTTGAGTTCACAAGTCCTAATCAAAGACTAGAGTTAGTGAAGCTCAAGTCAACTAGCAACTTTCAATCCCCAACCAACAAGAGACTATGACAATTCAAGAGTCTCCAAATTACTCAATCTAAGCTAAGAATACCAAAATTCTAATTTAAACTCCTCCGAAGTATTTCATCAAACACTTGAAAGGTACAAAATAAAAATATAGAAAAGTAATGAGAGAATGTAAAATCTAATATTAACAATTCCAAAGGAATAACAATAGCAAAGAAATTGAACAATAAGAAACATGAAATATAAATTGCATTAATATGGAGTAAAGGAAACAAAAAGAATTCACAAACCAAATTAACAACATAAAGGAATCAACAAGAGAAATTGATAAACTAAAGCAACAGAACTAATAAAAGTAAAAGAAACCTAAATTAAAGCAAGGTATAAATCTGAAATTGAGAAGAAATAAACCTAAACACCCTAAAACCTAGAGAAAACTATATCTAAAACATAAAAATTATGAATAATGATAGTGAATGAATCATTCCCCCCACTCTGCAGCATCTAATCTGTGTTTTCGAGTTTAAAACTGGGTCCAAAGCAGTCTAGAAATCGCCCCAGCGTTTTCTGTAAATTGCAGCATGTGACGCTCGTCATGCGTACGCGTGGGCGATGCATACGCGTCGCTGAAAAGATCCCTGGTCACGCGTACGCGTTGCTTGTTTGCCGCACTAGTCACGCGTACGCGTCATACCGAACGTGCGCGTCACCTAACTACAAGGCAACTATGGCAAATTGCATATCGTTTTGAAGCCCCGTATGTTAGCTTTCCAATGTAACTAGAACCGCTTCATTCGGATCTCTATAAATCAAGTTATGATTGATTTAGTACGAAGAGGTCAGGATTGACAAGTTAGCAATTCCTTTAATTTCTTGTATTCCTTCTACTTTTGCATGCTTCCTTTCCATCCTCTAAGTCATTTCTGCCCTATAAACCCTGAAAACACTTAACAAACATATTACGGCATCGAATGGTAATAAGAGAGGATTAAAATTAGCAAATTTAAGGCCAAAAAAGCATGTTTTCAATCATAGCACAAAATTAGGTAGGAAAATGTAAAACATACGAATTCAATGAATAAATATGAAAATAATGGATAAAATCCACTCAATTCAATACAAAATAAACCGTAAAATGGCAGTTTATCAAGCGTCTGGCAGCGACAGGCGGCGAGTGTGGCGGCGTTGGAAAGCTTGCAACGAGGAGAAGGCGAGGGTGGCGGCGGTGACGAACCAAGGTGTCGGAGGAAGTTGAAAATTGAGTACAAAGTACTGCCGGTGAAACAAGATAAAAGAGCTAGAAACCAAGTGTTTCTAAAAGAAGAAAAACAACCTAAGCTCTTGATACCATGTTAAAAACAAGAGAGAAATTTGAGAAAAGTGTTTTGTGTATTATTCAAGTTGATCAAAAGTATAATGTACAATGAGTATATATAGGTGCCAGAAGAATCAAAGTAATAAAAATATAGAATCCTACCATTAATATACAGATATGCTATATAAATACTAACTGATCTAAAATGATTTTAATGATTCTCTAACAAATAAAATAAAAAATTAACCTCTATTAAATTTTGTATTTTTTATTAATTATATATAAATTCCAACACTTGATTCAAGACCGACTAAACTTTTACTTTAATTTTCGCTCTATCAATGTTCACATTTTAGAGTAACATGATCTAACATAAAAGATAGACGATGTATGTATTTGAATTAGAGACAAGTTTAACATTGAAATTGATTAGCAGCCCATGAGAATAGGGTTTTTGTGAAGAGGGACAGTTCCATCATTACCAGCAAGAGCCTTGTACTTGTCTTTCCTAGTGAAGTTTGTGCATTCATATGACAATGTTGCAGCAATGAGCCTCTGAATGTAATTGGCCACATCAATGCTCATCTTGCCACCAGACCCACAAGTCAAGTCCTTAGGCAACTTGTTCAAGAATGTTACCTCATAAGCTGGGCTAGGGTTCATGAAGAAGTAGAATGGATCCATCCCTTTCCACCCTCTAGCAGTTGTTCCATGGAACATGCTCATCCTATTCACCATTGCCACCGGCACCAATTCGTCCGTCAACTCGGCAAACAAGGCCGAAAACCTTAGAAGGAAAGGTTCCCTACAAGTTGTCCCTTCAGGGCAAATTGCAAGGTCGCCTTCTTGTAGAAGCTTCTTAATCATTGAAGCGTCCGTGGCGCGATCACGGCTTAATCTAACCGTCTTGATTGGTGAGATTATCTCTGAGAGACGTGAGACTGAGTAGGTTACAGCCGGTATAGGGCGGCCGAGGGCTGTGGAGAGAAAAATAGGGTCAAGTAGGGTTCTGTGGGAGCAAATGAAGAGGACACCACTTTGGCCGCTGGATTTATTTGCCGGCGGAGGTGGTGTTCCTTTGATGGTGACACGGACGCCGAGGGCCCAAAAGGCATAGTAGACAAGTGGCATAGGGAGGAGAGATCCGGCGGCGATGCGGATGCAGGCTAAGGGAAAGCCTAGAGGGATCCAAAGGAGTGTTAGCAATGCATTCAGAGGTGTTGGCTTTTGGACAAGCCTTCCATCATGAAATATTATGGGTTTTGGAAGCTTCTCACTTGTAACTGCCTTCACTTGTGGTTTTGGAGGGACAATATATGCTTCCTGCATGCATATATATACTATTAGAATTTCATTTTACTTAACCTAGCTAGCTAGCTAGAACAAAATTTACTCTGTCTTTTTCCTTTTTGAGAAATGAGTACATTTTCTTTTTATGCTATGAAATGAAAGATGTATATTAAAATTCGTTCAATATAAAATACATGTTGAAATATAAATACACATTAAAAATAAATTAAACTACATATATATTTACATATAGATTTGAAATCATAATATATTTTAAATTTTTTGAACATAAAACTCTGAAATCATATTATAATATATATTACTTCTTTTAAAAATTTAAGCTGAATCTCTAATAATAATAATTTAAATAAAAAAATTACATGAACAATTATTACTTGATATAATAACTAACTAATAAGATATGCCAGTTCTTTTAATGTGTTTTTTTTTTAAATTGAATAAAAAATGGTATTTGTTATTATTACCTTGCACAAAGACATGAAAGGAGCATCAGTGAGTCTATCTCCAAGTCCAATATCTGGTTTCTCATCACCAAAAGTTTTCTTGAGCACATCTGCTTTATTTTTTCCAACAAGAACTCCGGGCTTGCAAACAAATCCGGTTGCTCTTCCCTTATAACTTTCTAATTCTGTCCCCAAAACTATGTCGGCACCCAACATCTCCTTCAAAAATGGCTCCACCATCACCCGTGGATTTGCTGTGAGCACGTACCGCCTTCCACATGACGAAAACACGCGCCATGTCTCCGGGTGGAGATCCCCAGAATAAAACTTGGGGAGCACGGCACGTGCTACAGACTCTATACTGGAGAGCCTCATCCCCGCCATTGAGGCAAAGATGAGGACTTGAATCCCTGCGGATTCGGAGACAAAGTAGTATAAAATGGCAGCCAATGGGGATGCCAACAGAAAGAAGAGGAGTCTTAGGAACCCACCGACCTCAAAGGCAATTAGGGCAAAGTATGGGAAGGAACTTCGCCCTATGAGCAAAGTTCCATCCATGTCTGCCACAACAGTGTGGTTTTCTCTCCCTATGGAGTTACATTTTTCCACTGGCGGAAAAGTAGCAATAGTGTTGGTTGAAATATTTGCCATGTATCTATATATGATAAAGTTGAAACTTAACTTCTTCAAAGTGAGAAAATATTGAAGAAAATTGGTTATGAGTGTACCAATTCCTTGTGTGCATATATATAGAAAGTAGTTGGTGTAGAGAGAGATATAGGGTGCGACAATTATTAGATTTTATTATATTGTTGTTATGAGTTCTGTATGAATTAATTTCTTGTATATATAGGAATTGATGTAGAGAGTGAGGGGTAGGTGTGAAACAAATATTGGTTTTGATGTTAATATGATTATGTGAACTATGATTTGATTAATGGTGGCTGAATGGCTCAATGTAATTGACATATACTTTAACGGTATAACCAAGGAAGGACTAATAAATCTTTGTTTTTTTCTTTGGAAATTGCTATTCATGATATCAAAGAAATAAATTGTAAATTTACTGATAATTACTTGCAAGATCTAATACATTTAATATGTACTTCTAAAAATATATTTAACTATGGATTTTTATGTTATAATATCTGAAAATTATATGAAAAGATGTATTCTCCGTCTAGTTTTGTCATTAATTCCAAATGGTTATTACTTAGCATTTTAATATTTGGTTTTCAAGCATTGCAAATTGCGATGATGTTGCCTTTAACGTATATATTTTTTTTTCTTGGAACTTCGAAGCTAATGAAAATCTCGTGTTTGTTAGCTTTGTTCGAATTTTCGTCATTATTATTAGTATTTTTTTTTTATGATATATAGCACTTTTGAACTTTAGTTGTCCTAATTGGGATGATGATGATGAACTTAATTACTTTTCACAACGATGATTTAGTATATAAATAATCAGTGATCAACTTGTAGTTGAAAATGACAATCCATTGTTGTAAGTAAGATTTTCGGTTATTTAGATATTAATGAATCAAATGATAATTTTTAATAAATAAAAGAATTACATATTTAACATTTTATACAAAAAATACAACTATTTACTATTTTACATATTATTTTTAATTTTCGCAGCCAGTGTAAGCGAAATTAAAAACGCATATTTTCAACCTTATTTTTACAGTCAACTGCTAGCGAAATTGAAAAGAAAATTTTCAATACAATTTCGCTGGTACTGAATACTGATAGCAAATTTGTAACATATAAAGTTATAAACATAACGGCTACTTTACACAGTTTTTACTATTTTCAACAATTCATTGACAATTAGATTTAATAGAGGGTAAATAAATAATTAATTTTAAAACATAAATGTGAATAAAAAAATACTCTATTTGGATATAAATAAAATATAAAAAAATAAAAGTAATAAGAATAGTTCAAATTTTGAAAAATATTTTATTTTACAAACTTATAAATTTATAACGGCATGATTAACAAATTCTTAAAATTTATCAAAAATCATCTTTTGATTTTTTTTTTGGGTGACTAAATCATCTTTTGATTTATTAGCATCCAAAGAATTTTGATTTATTAGCATCCAAAGAATTATTACCGGTACTTTTAATAACAAAATTTATATAAAGTATTTTATTTAACAAAATTTAGATTTTTCAGAACTTGAGATAATAAATACCACCATCAAAATATTTATTATGCACTTTATTTCACAAATTAAATAACATTTTAATTGATACAATATTTTAATTACTTTTCGAATTACATAATTCCATAGATTTAGCTGGTGTCTTTATATTTTAATCACTGTTTTAAATTTATAAATTTGTAGAAATTTGATTTTTCAAAACTTAAACTAAAACACAATAATTTTATGAATGTTAATTTTAAGTTAATTATTTATTTACTCTCTATGACTCCATTAACTTTAAAACATAAATACTAGTGACCTGTTAAAAATAATAGAAACTGTATAATAGCTAATGTGTTTACTCTGCCTCAAATTCACTGGATGAAACAGTGACTGCGAAGTTAAGATAGAAAATATGTTTTCAAATTCATTTACCGGCTACAAATATGAGTGAGAAATAATACGTAAAATAATAGTTATATTTTTATATAAAATGATAAATATATAATTTTTTTATTTATTTAAAAAAAAATCGTAATACAACCTTTTGATTGACCATGACTTTGAAAACCAAACCCTTGTAGGCTCAACAGGAATACTGCTCTTCTATAACGATGAACCACGCACCATTGCTAATGAGGTGCACAGTATTAAAGTGAAATCAATAATATGCTTCTATTTAAAATTAAAACCAGCCATGAAATAAAATTACATGGAAGACCCTGCAAAAGCATATACAAAATCCTGATCTTCTAGCTCTCCAACGAAAGCAAACAAAAGAGAGCCAGAATAGAAGCAGACATGGAAGACATTTGAGTAATCCCTATAACTTCTATACAAAACCAAACCCAAAATCTTATGTACTAAAATACAAAGGAATCACCAACAGATGAGAGCCTAAGGGAATGAGTTTCAATAACCAGTAAGCAACTGTTTAAGGCTATACACCTATCTCCTAAGCTATAATAATGTAATGATTTCCAACATAAGATTCATAGACAGCATCTCTATCCTCTACACATTTCTTTTGCCACCCCCTGAAAGCTGCAGAGTGCCATTGGCTGAATGTATTATTATATTGACTGGCTCAGATGATACATATCCTCAGTTGTAGATTTTTACCGGCTTCTCGAATGCGTGCCGATTCTGCAAAATTGAGAACTAATCATTGGAAATGTCAAGAGACCTTCAAATAGAATTATATCCAGTGATGCATACTCTATGCATGATCTCAGATCATTAATTCAAAGAATTTGATTTCAGTAAATACGTTCTCTAATCTAATATCCAAATATATACTGGAACAATCAAGTTTCCAGGACAATGGTCAGGGGCATCCCGGCTGATGAAAGGAAAAGGTAGGGCAGATAAAGACACTGAAAACGGTTGTGAATGAAGATGCTTGCATTGAGAAAACCATACAAAAGGGCAAAAAAAAATTGCGCAATTTGAATATCTGAAAATCTTATAACATCTTAGTAAAAATTATTATAACCGAGTTCTAATGTGTTTAGGAACGTAGCAGAGAAAATTATAGGACAGGTCACGAAGGATGGTAACATTCAAATACCATTTTGAGATTATGGCGTTAAAGAGGAAATAGAGAACAAACTATATGTAACGTGAAATATATTCTTATGATTTAATGTAGTGTGATAAAATAAGCAAAACATCATCCCTGTTTATAATAATACTAAAACCCTAATCCTAATCAAATGAGGAAAAAATAATGAAATAAAAGAAAATTAAATAAGAAAATCAATCCTAAAAGACCATCTAGGTAGAAAGATTTTAACAGGAGTAATTGACAACAATAGCTTCAAACAAGGGAGGTGATTTATCACATTTCAAAATTCTGATTAGCTTTTATTCTCGTTGCAAGGAGATCTATCGTCATATCTAGGTTGTCTTAGTTTCTGTTTAGTACCTGATACAAAAGCACAAAAGTGACGCTATACTTTAATCCATCGTTAACTCTCGATCATCAATACCATCCATATCAGGCTTAAGACAGGTTACATATGCCACTTACAATGCCACACAGAGCATCACCAAAGAAAAGAATGAGTTGTTAGCTGAAAATACTATTTACCTGGTTGACAGCATAGGACTTTTTTGGAGCATTGTCCGTGTGTTCCAGTCCAAGATATTGCTCCCAAGCGCCATAGATATCCCTTCTCTAAACATTCAAACAGTGTGCGGTAACTTGGAGTTAGAAATTGAACAATATGCCACAGTGGAATCCAGAACAAACTCAGACTTTACACAACCCAAAAGTAAAAGTAACATGAGAAAGAGAACACCAACAGACCTGAAACCGAGAGGAAACAACATCTGAATCTTGTAGGTATTCAGGACGACCGAGTGACAGAAATGCAAACTTCCACTGGAAAATAACACAATTTACATTATAACTGTACTCTCATCCAAACAGTAGCTGAAGCAGGAGTGGAATGAAAAGAACAACTAATTTTCCAGACACCCAAATAACAAGTAATGACTAATACAGCTCAATACCACATAGCAAATTTACTAGCCAAGCTTGAAAATGCCAAGAAACAGTATAAACTGAATTAATTGGGCTTATTAACCTTCGAAAACTCTTCATCTGGAACTTGCAACTTTTTCTGTATCCGCAATTTGACATCAGCTAAAGTCTCACCCTCATGTACAACCAAGAAAAAAGGGTCTCCAAAATTCTGAACTTGCTGTTAAATTCCCAAGCCGCCAGAAAAAATAGAAACACAAATCAGAAGGAAAGTAAAGTTTTAGATAGTAATATGACTTGATTTCTTTGAAAGGTGAAATATACTTAGATCAAAGCACTAAAATACAAAAAGTATACAGTAGACTTCATCTCACTACCTGATTTTGTGTCGTATCTTTCATGAAATGATAAACATGGATCAACCGATCATTAGGGCCAAGATTTTTCTCTTCTTCAGGAATCTTCAAAAGTATACAACAAAATTACTTTTGGGACAATAAACTAAAACAAAGAGGAAAAAGGTAACGAGGAAATTATAAAATCATATCACCATAAATTTAATTCTTTAGTCTTTGTAGGATGAACAGTCAACTAGTATTATTCAAAATATCAAATGAAAGTTGCATTTCAGATCATTAAAAACTGGTTTAACAGGTCACTGGACCTCATCAGTAATATAAAAAATAAAGCAGTCTCTCTATCAAGTGTAGATCTTATATTTGATTGGTAATTATAAACTCATCACAATGCAGTAATCTTTACCTCCTCTGCTCTTAGTGTCCAATATTGGTCATTAATATTCTCAATCTTTTCACTGGGAGAGAAAATCTGTGAAAGGTAAAGTTAAAACATCTTTAGCAAGATAGCAATGGGAATAAAAATCCAAAAATAAATAAGACAAGCACAGCGACGCATTAGAAACATAAATGCCTATACTATATACATCACAAGAGACATAACTGCCACAAGGACATTGTTATATATGTATAATGAAGCATCATTATCATTGAAAAAAGGAGAGATCAGCAAATGACATCTTATTTTCAGATCATCGTAGATGGAGAGAACAAGTCAGTTTTAGGTGGCTACCTCACAAAGACTTTCTTGAACATTGTCATAACTTGACAATTGGGTCGTAAAGCTATCATCTCTCTTTCTATCACTATAACTTTAATACTTTATCATGTAAATTGCTTAAAAGAACTAATTTCAGTTAATAATGTAGCTATATAATTATTTGGGTGGTTGGGGGACTCTAGTGGCGTGACTTCAATAAAGGCAACATCGCCTCGATGCATTAGATTGAGTCTAATCAATCTGCTTTTTGCCATGTGACAAAAATACCAACTGAAGGAAATTTGTAACAATGCTAGGATTTGAATAAGGAAAACACAAACTACGCTCTTCAGCACCTTATATATCTTGTGATAGAAAACTTCGAGCAGTCTAAGTTCTGCATTAGGATGAGATAAATCCACCTGCTTCAAAATACACAATTATTATAGAAGAAATATATATATATTGCATCACTTATAAATTCATACTTTACCTTTGATTTAAGATCATTAATTACATCTTCCACGTCACATTGCTTTGGTAATCTAATAGTATGAATTAACACCTGAGGAAGGATAACTCTCTTAGAAGAAGAATATTCAGCTTAACAAATTTACATAGTGAAACAGTTAATGAAATGACTAGCACTCACTTCATCCTTGGTAGCATGATGGAAAGCAATTTTGAGTGTTTTTAGACCTTGCAATTCTGGCAGAGGGATATCCAACACTTCATAATATAAAATATCGGAAGTCTAGAAATATAAATGTAACAAATTAATTTATGATATCAGAAAACAAAACAGATAGCAACTTTTGAAACCCTTAAAAGTTGCAAAAATTATATAGTCCTACATAATCTACTGAGGAAGATGTAAAATTGTGACTAATACCTGATTGTAGTGAACCAGCATGTCAGACAAATTTTCTACTCCCCGATACTTGATTGGCTGTGGTTTAGGTTGCTGAGAATAGCAGTTATGAGACGTCAGTCTGATTTTAGAAGGATCATCCAAACCAAGATGTTGAGCAACTCTTGTAACAACATCGTCATATGTATGCAGCTTTGACCTAAATGACCATCAAGCACATATCACTTGCCACATAAAGATACTTGCAGGTGGAGATATCAAAATCTTTACTTGGAAATAGTTATAATGGAACTAAGGTGGTTATCTAATGCTTTCACAATGACGGGATCTTTAGGTAGATGCATTTATCTACAATTTAGTTATGATAACAAGAAGAAAAAAACAAAAAAGAAGGAACAGAAAAGATTCCATGATTGTAGGAATAGCAGAAACTTACAATTCAAGACTGAACTCATCCTCTTTTGGTCTCTCCAAAGACCGGAAGCGTACAACCTGTAAAACGAAGGAATAACATAAATACAAAAGGACTTGTTAGCAAATTATGCCTATGATGTCCTTAACGAGATCATTACACACAGATAGTCACAAAGATACAAAACTATAGGAATGTCATACCTGACGGTTATGCACATATTCCAGGAATGAAGGAACATCTGGATAACGAAATTGCTCAGCACTTCCAACTTTGGGGGTCTTCTGGTAGCAAATAATATCACCATCCTCAAGCTGGCCAAGGACAAAAAGGTAGAAGTCACAATTGTGTGTCAATAAAATAGAATATTGTTGACTAAATCAAATCAAAATCAGATTCCTAATTCCTTTCATGAATCTGTTATGTGAATAGAATTAATTATAAATCTTTTCCTTTTTTGGCTTATTGTAGTGGTCACACCAAATATTGGAGGGGTGCTTCTGATTTGATGAACTTTTAAGTGCAGCAGGTGCCACTAAGAGTGCATTAGACTCCAAAGAAGCCTGTTGAGTCTTGCCTTTCCCCATCATCACAGCTCTACGAGTTTCCTCTCTTCTAACCTCAGCAAATACTTCTCCAATTGAGGGTAGGATTGCTCTTCCAATAATTCTGCTACGAACTTCATCTAGCTCCACGTTGAGGCCTACAAGAAACTGGAATATCCTCCCTTCTTCCACTGTTTGTTGGTGGTGTTTGGCATCAGCGGCTGAATTCCACTTATAGTTATTGAAGTAGTCAAGATCCTGCCACACCCGCTTCAATGTGTGGAAATATTTGGTGACATTGTCACTCCCTTGTTGAATTTCTCTAGCTTTTAGAGTAAGTTCATAAATCTGGGATTTACTCCCAAGATCAGAGTACATCTCCTTGACACTATCACCACTAACTAGTACCCATTGCTCAGATTTTAAATCTGATGGAGTAGGAGTAGTGTTCTCCTTTTGTTCAGGATTAATGACTGAGCAACTGTCAGCCATAGCTATAAATCAAAGGCACAGTGCAGAGATCCTGCTCTGATACCAAGTTAAAGTGTTTGAATATATTATTCTATCAAATGTACAGGGAATCATCCTCTTTATAGAGGAATTATAGAAATAGAAATAACTAGAAAATAGGAAAGAAGGGAAAATACTAGCCAAAAATAAAGAAAAGATTTCTAATCATAAAATCCCTAAAATTAAGCTAAACCAAAAAAGGAAAAGATTTATAATTAATTCTATTTACATAAAAGATTCATAAAAAGAACTAGGAATCTGATTTTGATTTGATCTAGTCAACAAATATAGTGTGGACATTACTGAAAACCCAACCAATAACAATAAATAAATAACAAATGATCATAGAAAGCATTGGGGGGAAGAGAAAAAGACAAAAAAGAAGAGTTAATCATTTATAAATGATACCTGATTAGCACGAAATGTAGATTTCTTGTCAACTAGCTCACACATGACTTGAGGTTCAAATTTTATTTCCTGAATGTGCATGTGAAGGGTAAGTACTCTTTTCCTCTCCGCTTCATGTTACAATCATGGTAAATGATGATATGTCAAATGCATATTGACTAACCTCAAAAAGTTCAATTTCCTCATCACGAGAAAATCCTGCCATTTCATTTAGTCTAGTCAATATATCCATAGGCCTTCCACTAGCCGACACATAAAACCTCCCTATATACCTGAGAAAACAAAAGATCTGCCATTTGTGAATTAAATGTATTTTCACCTAAAAAGTAATAGGAAGATCAAGTGCCATTTATATATTTAGATGTATTTGCACTCTAAATAATAACACAGTCAAGTACCGAAATTCCTTATTTGATGGGTCATAAAGTTTGAAGAATAGCAGCAAATCTTCTGTTGACTTCTCAGGAAGAGCGATAGGTCGGAAATCCTAATTGAATATGCAAATCATGAACAAAAAATCCATGTCCTTTAGAAGCTAGTAGGAAAAAGAACATAATCACGTGCAATTTTTTGATGGAACTGTATTACCAGGAACAAGGTTGAAAATATAAAGGAAAATAGTACCTGTCCTGTTTCCACTTCCAAAAATAACTTCAGCTCTGCACTATTTGCCTTATTGGACACTTCCCTTAACTGTCCAACCTGCAAGTGATAAGTAAAACAAAACAATTTGCAAATAGCACAATCAGCAATATCATCATAACATATATTAAAAAATTTAAACATCTTGTTTTTTCTCTTTTGTATAGAAAAGAAACTTTAATTTCCACTCTAAATCTCACAATAACAGATAGTTATCATACTTAATATATAGATCATGGCTACCAGCATGCAATTTATGGCCAGTGGCACAAAGCAATTAAAAATGGGTGAAGTACTCACTGATTGGGCTTCTTCTTGAGGTGTCACAGGTCTATTTGGCCTATATGTGTGGTTTTGGCGTTTTGCCCACAACCAAAACCGTTGGTACTGGACAGATACACCCAACTCTTTGGCAACTTCCTCCTGGGAAAAGCTTCATTGTCAGAAGGACACGGAGAAAATATAAATAACTTTTATTTTCTCAGATATCATACAAATTAAATGACAGTCCAACTTGTCAAGGATCACCTAAGTGGACGACGACAATCACTATGAATTGAAAAAGCATGCATTCTATTAGCAAAGACGGGTACAACATTTAAAATGAGAATTTCTAATCAACTTAAGCAGCTTTTATTATCTTAAAATTCTAATTAACTGACTCACTAAACCCCCCCTCACAAAAAAAAAAAAAAACCAACAAAACCCCTAATTTAGAGGATATTCATTCAGAAAACCTGATAAGAGAAAGATCTTTCGAGACAAATTCATTCAACCAGTTTTGTCTGGTAAATCCACATATGGGAGTAGATCCCAGTACAATCCTCGAAAACCCAGATCCGGGTATCAGACACCTAAAGTGAAATATATGAGGAAAGGAAAAAATCCATGACAAATAAACTTCTTCCTGCCGCAATCCCAACAGAAAAAAGAAGCAAATGTCATTCAGGCATTACAAATCTAAGTCCAATATCCATAACTTACAACAGCACCATGTGTTGTTGCAAGACTGATCCACATGACTGAAAGATGATATCAAATGCCAAGTGAAAATAATCCATAATGGATGGTAAATTTTGCTAGATTCTCAAATGAAATATATAGAAGTATAAATTGCCAAACATATTAGAGCACTATGCAGATCAAATGATAAAACAGTAATCCATACCTTAAAAACGCTGAAGGGAATTTGTTTTTGAATACGGAAACTTCTCACTTTATCATGATCCACAAGATCAAAGAATATATCTTCTCCAATCTGTTCAAACAGATCAGCATCACGTGCAACCTGTGGCCAGCATCAATAACTTATCACTAAACAATCTCTTATGACTCACCCAACCTAGAAAGCATCTTATAAAAGAATATTGGAGTAGGAAGTGGCAACCTTTACAATGGTATACAAATGAGCCTCTGCCTTCTCCTTCCTCTTCAGCTCTTTTTCTTCTTGTTCTTTCTTTAACCTCACCTAAAGTGTAAAGTTGAAAATAAAGCATTGCTACATCAAAATACGAACAGCAAAATCAAATTACACCAGTGAAACAAACATCTTACTCTAAGGTGTTCAGCAATGTCCTTCTCATCCACATTGCATATGATCTTATCTTTGTCACTCTCGCGTATGTAAACAAGCATATATGCATTTGAATACTTCGTAAATTTAAAGGGGGAGTTGTTGAAGCCAGGGTTGGTATGAGGTAACTGCAAACAACAAAAATTAAGAAATAGAAAGATATTTTAACTGAGAAATAAAACATTGCGGGGGGAAAAAGTCTACTCAAACTAAAAAGAAAAAGAACATTCATTTCAGACAAAAGTTGATATCAAACTATGGATGAAAGAAGTGCCAAAGCAAGATAATGGAATATTACTTCTTCTTCCCCACCATATTGTTCTTCCAATGCCCTTTTAGCCTCCTCTTTCGTAACACGCTCATCATCAAATTTAAACCTGAAAGAAGAGTCAGGCTAGTTTAAAATAGAGCACAAAAAGCTGGCATGAACAATACAGATACAGTTGAAAACAATTAAAAGTAATGAAACATCAATCATGTAGGCATCACTCCTCAATCAAAGTTAGAGATAAGACCAAAATTACATATCAAAAAAGTAAATAAATTGCAACAAATAAGCCTTATTCTCCTTGATGAGTCAGCTATATGAGGCAAACAACGCCATCGATGCGGCTTTTCTTGGACCCTACATAATGTGGGATGCTTTGCACTAGGCTGCGCATTATATATGCTTAACTACATTTTTAAGAGTGGAGGAAAAAAGAAAGGCAAATCCATCAAACTACCAATCCCTCTTTTTCACAAAGGACTCGGTTGTTAACTTTTGCTTTCTTAGCGAAGTGCCTCTGCTGTAAATCTGTAATCATTTCTTCCACTGCATTAAATGTTTTTCCTATAACAGAAGTTTAAGGGGAATGAATTGGGAAAAAAATTATTGTGCCTGGATCAATGCATTGACTAGCTATGTCAACTGTTCAGAATCCACTAGCACTGTGGAACATCTATACAGAACCCAATATATTTTCTCGTTTCACGGGGAAAATTGGTTGGCAATCAGAAACCAAACCAGTTTTCATGGAAAATATAGTACAAAACAAAGAAACAGACTTAAGCATGTAACAGTTGATATAAAAATACTGAAAGAATTAAGTGCATACCACTGATCTGATAGAGTTGGCCTAATGTAAGCATAGTAGTGTCCGCCATGAACCCCACCACTGTGAACCAAAACACTGAAAACAAATAATGGCACACACAATATCATAAGCAACTGGTTAATTAGATACCAAACCATATCAAATTAAAAGTAGTTTAAGATGAAGAGGAAAATAAAACACAGATTTTGGTCAATAAGGTGGTGTACATAAATACATTATAAAATGAAACAATGAAGCAAAACATAAAACATTAAAGGAGTTCAAGCAGTCAACCCCGTTACTGCTGTCCAGCCAAATTGGACCTTTTTTTTTTATGAAATATTGCACCACACTATAACATAAAAAAATCAATAACAGTCCACAAGAAATAGATTGATCTTTCACAAACTCGTTTCAACTTGGAAGATTTCATTGAATAGAATTTCCTATAATTAAGATCAATGGTCACAAAGTATCGAATACCTTTATTTTATCAACAAAAGAAAAAACATTTCAAATACCTGTGAAGTGTATAAAGGTTGCGAACTCTTCTATCAGCTTCAGGAGACAAATACTTTCCATCGTCCCTATCAAGATCTAGTTGCAAGGGGAACTCATAACGGTCGTTGATCTGTTAATGGCCCATAAAGATGTCAAAAAGATGAAAAATGGAGAACTTCACACACACACACACACAGAGACACAGACACAGACACAGACACAGACACACACACACAGAGAGAGAGAGAGAGAGAGAGAGAGAGAGAGAGAGAGAGAGAGAGAAAAATCCACAACTTATCATCTCAAGAACCAAAAGGAAAAACTAAGATATAGCAGCGACCAACAAGATGTCTGCATAGATCGAGTCAGCTACACAGATAAAACTAGACCTAGTGTTCTATACTCTTTATAAACCATTTCAACCATCTGCTAGAGTAGGGTTACACAAGGTAGGATGTAAAAATTACACCGCAAGTGACAGCTGTCTTGCATAACATTTTACAAACATGTAACAAATCACCCAACTAGTTTTACATTGGATCTGCTGATCCTATAAACTCAGATGTACTCTATTCTTGATCATAATAATCAAGCCAAAATTTTGTCTCCCTCACTCTCAGTTTCTTCCAATGACAATCAAACAATTAAAATATAGACATTCTTTTACGGTTTCATCAATAGATCTTGAGGGCATAATTCACCAAATTTGGATCAAGAATTCAAGATAAGAGAGACAGAAAACTAATAGGAACTAAGACACAAAAAAGTTAACAAGTAAATGGTAATTTTGCTTACCTTGGTTTAATATGACACAGAAAACTAAACTGAAACATACAACTATATTACAAAGGAAGGAATATATCCTTGATTTCAGAGTTAATACTAACCTTTACCATAGTGTCTCGCATAAAATCATATTCAAATCGTTTTAATTGAAGTTGAAGAACAGGTGGAAAATCAATGAACAACACACCCTTCCTTGCCTCCTGAAAGAATAATCACAAGAATAATATTGAGAAATGCCAAAAAGTGACATATATGGAATACATTTAATATAATATTGAAAACAAGAGGGGAAAGTAAAAGAAACACATCTAGGGAATAAGACTAGAAATATTGTGTCATTTATAGAGGGTCATATGTACACAGCTTTACCATCATAAAAAGCAAGGCTGTCTCGCACAACAAGAACCCATAAGAATGCATGGATACACCTTCATGCCTGGGATTTCTTATCATCTATAGTATATTGTTTTCTCCTTTATAAAATTTCTCCCTATTACCAGAA
>NC_029780.3:104086620-104140902 GCF_000817695.3 Arachis duranensis
TAACTACAGCTGATTGCACCAGCACTAAGTGCATAACCAGTGTAGCCATATACAGCTAAGAAAAAGGTACAACTTGGTATCAAATCGTTTTACCTGTAAGCCATACTTCTCCGCATGATACTTGTTATCACCCTCAAGCCGTTCCACTTCGACGTACTTGTCAAAGGAGTCATACACATCCCGACACCCTTTGACATCAAGCTGAAGATCTACAATCAAATAGCCAAAATTCTATATAAAGTCATAGAATAGATGGAATGATGTAATATACAACAGCATTCTAAAGCATGTACCATAAAATGATTCTTTTCTTGTGGATTTGTAGTCCACATTGATGCATTCGATATAATTCATATGGTGGCCTTCAAACAACTGTTGTATAGTGCCTTCCACAACAGTTCCCTAAAACAAGAGGAAACTTCAATACAATAATATCCTAGGCATATAAAAAGCTACATGACGAGTGTAGCTAAAACATTGTCAAAACAACATAACTAAAAGCAGTTACCATTAAAAAAGAAAAATTGTACCTTCATTTTGTCTTCTAGCTTTTCACAAAGAACCCTATTAAGTTCTTGGACATCATGCTGCATGAATGCATCATACGTATCCCATCCGAATGACTTAGTTAACTCTTTTGTTGCTACACTACTATCACTGTACTGCAGTTTGTAGAATAAACTCTGTAATGCTAGGGGAATGCTCCCTGATGGCATATCATTCTCAGTTGTAGGCATATGGTACACAGCCTGTAACAAAATATTATGCACATGAGCTGCTTCCTTTGAGAAGGAAAAATAGTTTTCTATGTGTATACCAGCTAACCTTTCTAAAATATGGAATGTGATACAATGTCTGAAGGAGAGAATTCATGTAACAAGTAGCTCCTTGGTTTTTCAATCCAACATAACCAGTTTCCTTTTTTGAGTCGTGAGACCAGTAATCAACAACCTTACGTACAGCAACATCAGCCTCAACTACACATGTGTCGTTCACAACATAGCCTCTACTAGGATCGAGCAATTCAGAAAGCGGCATGAAATTGGTGAACCCCCAATCACTCTCACGTGCATTGAACTGGTGTGATGTTTCTGCAATTGGAAAGCAATCAAAGAAATATTTTATTCCCCAAATGCAAATAAATAAACCCAGAGAAAAAAATAGAAGAGGAACATAATCAAGTAAGAGCAAGCATAATTATCATCGACAGGTAAACTCCTAAAGAATCTAGCTGAGTACAAATGCATAAACTGCACTAATTAGTCACAGGCACTGTGGAATATCAGTCATATCCAATATTTATTCAAACTTATATAATTTCATGTGTTGAATCAAAACAAAAATCAATAGATGTCTGATCAAAATCCAGACCACTGCTATAATTTGAACAAGAATGTTATAGAAAGTCAACCAAAAGCAAAATTGTACAGCTATTTTGATCAAAAGCTTACAGAAATCACTGTTTCAAAAGAAATAAGAAAATTAAAATTAAGTACACCACAGTGCAAGAAGGAAACATGCTCACTAGGACTTGTGACATCAAACAGAAACATAACTCATCCTATACTTATTACATATGGTAATATAATATCTTCATTGTGAACACCTATTGACAGAAACTACCTTTTCTAATTGAGAATTTATTATGAAGTTGATTAACAACAGTCAAGCTGAACTGCGCATATCTACTCCATCCATAAGGCAACAACACTGAATCTACAACATCCAGATACATAGACAAATGATCAACATTGTTCCCCTTCGGAAAGACAAGTATCCGCCTGCTCATTGCAAATAAGGTGAATTAGGAGTTAGGACCGCCATCTCAAACAACAAAATTTAGCACCTATATATGTCAGTGTTAGCAATTAAAGTATATGAGAAAAAATCCACATACCATCTGTAGCCTCCAACTTGGAAAGAGTCAGAATATACTTTCCTCATAAGCCTCGAAAAATTATCAATTGTCCATGTGAACCTCCCAGATTGTGGATCATCCACTATAGGTGCATCAACCGTACTAACGTTTTCTGCTTGTACTAGAACCAAATAGGAAAAGGATAAAGGAAGAAAACCAACAAATGTAAGTAGAACAGTCACTCTTTTACTCAAATCACTGAAAAATATAAAATAATTGATTTATGTTTAACAAGCACTTGAGGGTCAGCAGCTCCACACAGCACACACAAGGTGGAGGAAATAATATTAGCTTTGATATTACAATAATCCACTTCCATAATGCAGAATGAAATGCTTATCCAGTCAAACAAGTCCACGCACAATGTGAAGGAAAGAATCGTTAACCAAACTAGCACTTTGCAAATCAAAACAGCTTGACATACATTGCAGGGGAAACTCAAAAAGCTATAATGCCCACTTCCCGCAGTTCCTTAATCAAATACAATTCAAAGACCGAAAGAAATTACAAGCAAAACTAAAAGAGCTACCCACAGTAAACGAAAATACAAGCAAAACTAAAAGAGCTACCCACAGCAAATTAAACCATATCGTACTGACACGAACCTCTCATCGGGGTACAATAAGGAAGCAACAAGCACACATTAGATATTATATGCAAATATAGATACCGTACGGTATTAAGAATTAGATAAACGAATAATTCTACAAACAGACTCATCCACCGTGATCATTAGCAACATCACCATCATTCACCAAAAACCAAATGCATGTCAATTTAAGCTTTATTTATTTTGTACCTTCCATGGGAAGAGGGCCTTCAGGATTATCAGAGTTAGGAACCTCCATCTCTTCGTCCTCCTGCTGCTGCTCCTGCTGCTGCAACAAGAAGAAGAAGAAGAAGAATCATAATTCAGAACACAAACAAACAACCACAAACCGATCTACTCTCCCTCACTACCAAAAACCCTAGCAGCAATCACGAACACAAATAAACCAAGCACAGCAGCAAGCACGCAGAAATAAAACCAATAAAAAGAAAAAATTAGGTCAATTCAGAATCAGAGAAGCGAAGTCGTGTCGGTTGTGAATGGCACCGAATTGAAGCTATTCGAAAAACAAAAGTATAAGAATTTTAAAAATAAACAAATAAAAGAAAAGAAAAGCAGAAAAAAGAGAGCGCGAGAGTGATAACGTACCTCTAAAGGTGGAGGAGGCATTGGTGGTGGTGGCGGCTGCGATTGCAGAAAGAAAGTGATGTATGAAGCAGTGAGCGAAGAAGGCGTGAACGACGGAGAAGAAGTTACGAAGAAGAAGAAGAAGAAGAAGAGTTAGTGAAAGTGAAAGTGAAAGTAAAAGAGGCGAGTGATTGCGCAGCGCAGTGCTTAAAAGAGTGAAGGGATGCCTTCTTTCTTTCTTTCCGTCTGTATGCTGGGCTTTGTGCTGATGTGTGTGTGTCTGGTCTAGTAAGTACCAGGAAGGATATTATTGGAAATTAATAAAACAAATAAATATTACCTTTTAAAAAGAATAAATAAATAATGAAGATAAGAACAGATTTTATTATTTTAGAAAAACTTAACAACATTATTGATATATCAAATATCACTGAATTTCGTATTAATATTTTACTTTTAAATTACGTATTTTTATTATAGGTTTTTTTTAAGAGAGAAAATAAAAAGGGGGAAAAAGCCACAATAAATAAGTCTATTGAAGTAAATCGGGCTGCATTAGGTTGAGATTTTGCATCATGCTTGGTTAAGAGATCAGAGTTTTTCATCTCTAAACTAGAGAAAACTTGACTAACTAATTTCTCTACTTGAGTTCAAAAATCTTCTCAACTATTAATATGACTTTTTTAATTAAAGAAATAGGAATGTGTATATATTTTTGTTTTTTAATATGACTTTTTAATTTTAATTTCATCAACTCCTACTTAATTATACCCAAAAAAATAACTAAACTCGTATTTTGTAATAATGTTTGATACCACGTATCTATAACTTCATAGGTTTTAGTTTAGGGCTTATTTTTTGGTTTATTGTGCCTTAATTTTAAGTTGGTATTTGATGCATGGGAGAGTTTTGTAAAATTTTTTGGGTTTTATTTTTGAGTTTATTAGTATTTGATTAGAGGATTTTGTTGGCTTTGATCATAAATTATACGTTTGATAGTAGTTTTGAGGTGTTTGATTTGTGAGTTTGAGTTCAATAAAAAGTTTAGTTGATTTAATAAGTAAAAGAATTAGTCTAAATATGGACAATAGACAGGAATAAATAAAAAAAAGTTCCACCCAAAATTAAAGACTAACTAATTAGATACATTTGTTGAGAAAGAAAGTTAAAGAGAAAAATTCATTGCACAGACACAACGAGAAGCTTTTTCTACTACCATGACCGAGGAGAGCTTTCGACCTTCGAAGACCAATGAGTTTCGCAAATTCCACAAATTCCAAGTTAGGTAAACCGTTAATTCCAGATTCTCTTTCTCATTACTACCTCTACTAATTTGATTTCAAAATTCACTCCACCGTTTTTACAGTTCATCGATGTAGTTCAGTACCGAAAAGTTCACCATCTTCCACGCTGTCTCTGCTTTAGGGCACTCCCAGAGGCAATGGGCCATTAATTCAACAATCAATCTACACTGAGGATAAATCGGGTGATGAAATTCTAGCATGAAACTTCTACTTAACTGGTCCCCATGAAAAACCTTCCATAGAAATTTTTTCACTTTTAATTAATATTTAAGTTTCCAAATATCTGACCAATTGTTTTTATTTTGGCATTTGTGCAGGCAAGAAGTCTGACAGTGGATGAAAGAAATAAAAGGCTACTTTGTATCTGGATGCCACTGAATAACTACCTGATTTTTCTTTTAGCCAGGTAATTGCATCTTCTTTCCTATGGATTTCTGTATTTAGAATTGCTATAGCTACTTCTGGGCTATAAATTTTCTAATCAAAACTTGATTTCATTGCTTATCTTAGTGAATTAAATCAAATACCCATTTTGGATAGTAATTAGTGTAGGAATTTGGAATTACTGTAGTTGTTGTGAACTCATGTATCTAAGAATCTTTCTTAATACGAGCAATATTACTTCTACCAATTTTTCATATACACCCTTTTTCTATCACTGTGTCCTTTAATTATACTTCTCTACCCCGATGACAGATTGTTTCCTGACTCGACTCTCATGAAATTGGAATATCTATAGTATTTACTCTTATAAACCTTGCTAATCAGTGAGTTAGGTCGAGTTAAAAGTATCCAACCTTGCTTGGCTAGCATTGCGAGGTTGAAGACTTTTAAGTCTTTAAAAATGAGGCTTTTCTGATTTTTCGGTCTGCTAAAGTCGGTTGCCCTATCCAATGCACCCTTCTTTTCATACCATTTTATCCTCACCAGAAATTAAGCATTATTTTTTGTATTTCATCCGTCAGCGATTCTAGTAACTTGAAGCAACTTAGAGTATACAAAGGTATTGTTGTGGCTACAACCTTGATTAGGACTTCTCTTCTACTCACAGATAATAATGATCTCTTTCAATATTGAAATTTTTGAAAATCTTTGCCTTTGATGTAGTTGAATGTGTCCTTCTTTGATCTTGAACAACCGTCAGTAGCTTAAGATATTTATTTTTATTTCCAACATGAGAAACTATTAGAATTTCAGTAAGGTGATCACGAGTAGTGTTAGGAGTATTATGGCTAAAAAAGACTCATGACTTGTCTAGATTAACCACTTGGTGACTAATTTTCTCATAGTTTCTCAAAATTCGAATCAGATTTAGACAATCATCTTCTGTGGCTTTGCTAAATAGAATTGAATCATCTGCAAAGAATAGATGGTTGAGCATAGGACATCCATGATTAAGTCTCAGTCCTAAAATTTTCAGCCTCTATTCTATTTTGTGGAGCAGATGAGGAAAGACTTTCTGACGCACGCAAAAAAGAAATAGGTAAGGGGATAACTAGATAGAAGGTCACCTTGACACAACCCTCTACATGGTTTAAAGAAACCATGAGGTTGTCCATCCACAATAACAAAGTAAGAAACTGTAGTCACACACTCTTAATCCATATCATCTACTTTTCGCAAAATTTCAATTTCTTCATCATAGCTCAAACAAAAGACCATTCCACCCGATCATAAGCCTTACTTATGTCAAGTTTTAGTGCCATGTCATGACTGTCGAACTTCTTATTCTTCAAAAAGTATATAAATTCATGTGCAATTAAAACATTATCATTAATAAGTGTTCCTTTGGTAAACGCACTCTGAGAATCACTGATAAGTCTATTCATGATAAACTGTAATATGTGCACCAAACTCTTGGATATTATTTTATAAAAAATACTACTAAGGCTTATAGGTATGATGTGCTTCATAGTATTGGCATTAGGAACTTTTGGGACTAAACAAATATGTGTATGATTGAATGCCTTGAGAATTTTACCTCTAGGAAAAAAGCTCTTTACTATTGCTATGAGTTTCTTTTTTATGGTGTCCTATAAAAACTAAAAGAATTTGGCTGTAAACCCATCATCTTCGAGAGCAGAAAACGGGTTAATTAAAAAAAATAGCATCTTTAATCTCCTTTTTCAACATCAGTCTGATCAACATTATGTTAATTGCTTTGTCAATTTTTTCGGTATTATGCCTAGTAGTTCTTCGTCCAAGTCTTTTGGATTACTAGTAGGGGTGGCAAGCAGGGAAGCCCGCCGCGCCCCGCCAGAAGCCCGCCAAATATCCTCTCTCCAAAACAAAATAAATATAATCCAAACATAATTATAAATATTGTCTCCAAAACAAAATAAACATAATCCAAAAAACTCAATTTTCATCTTCATTCTCTTGTAAATTGGGTTGGGAGAAGTTGAATTTTAGCCAAAAAAATTACAAAAATACCCCTTGTCAAAAAAATATTAAGCCCAACAAAGAAGCCCGCCCCGCCCTGCCAAAGCCCGCGGTTTAAGCGGTGCGGGTTAAGCGGGCTTTTACTATTTGGCAGTTCTAATTTTTCAGTCCGGCCCGCTTTTTTGGCAAGTTACGCGGGCCGATCCGGTGGGTTTAGGCCCATTTGCAACCCCTAGTTACTAGTCTTGAAGATGTTTTCAAAGTAGCCTTGAGTAATCCTAGCATTTTCTTCCGAGTCTGAGACTGAATTACCTTGTTCATCTTCCAATGTATGAATTTTATTTTTTCTATTCTTTGCTTGACACTTGGAATGAAAGAACTTTGTGTTTCTATCCCCCATTGAAGCCATTGAATTCTAGATTTTTCCTTCCAAATCTCTCCTCTTGAATCAACACTTCCTCAAGAACCCGAACCTCCACTCCATTAGCATTGTCTCCTTTATCCAACTTGGTTGCTAATTTGTCTTTAGCATTAACAATTTGGACTTGGGAGTTAGACGTATAGTTTTTTTTCCATTTTACTATCTTGTATCTATAGTTCTTCAACTTACTAGCAAGTTGAAATATCAGGGATTCTATTTTCTCTTGGTTCAATGCTTGTTTAATTATCTCCACCACTTCTTCATTCTCACACCATTTTTCTTAAAAGCGAAATCTCCTTTTGACCTTACGCTGCTCCCTATCCGCACTAAGTAATAGAGGTTTATAGTCGAACCCCATATCAGTTAAGTGCATCACATAGGAATTAGGAAACTCTTATCTGTAAGTATTCATCATCAGAACTCTGTTCATAAGCCTTTCTCGAATGTAATTTTTTCAAATTGTCTATTATTCAAGATAAAAATCTCTCCTTCAAACCCCAGATCCACCAACCCTCCAGAATCCATGAAGTCATTAAAGCTGGCTGATAAACCCCAATTTTGTGGTTTATCTTGAGCTTAATTTGGGGGAGTTTATCAACTTTTCTCACATTTATTCAATGAAATAGCATAGTTTTGTGAATCTCTCCTAATTTGTGCTTAAGTGTGAAAACATACTTTTTAGGTCTTTAATTTGCTAATTTTAATTTGCTTTAATTCTATTCGATGTCTTGATGTCTTTGTTGAGTGATTTCAGATTCATAAGGCAAGTATTGGATGGAAGAAGTGAAGAGAAAAACATGAAAAGTGGAGAATTCATGCAAAAATAAGGATTTGGAGTGTATAATTCAACGCGCACGGGTGAAGATGAGGTCATCCAAGCGACGTGTACGCGTGAGAAGAAAAAGGCCAGACGACGCATACGCGTGGCCTATGCGTACGCGTCACAGCAGGCACGTGACCTCATTAAAGTGAATTCGCTGGGACGATTTCTGAGCTTTTCATACCCAAATCCAACTCATTCCTGAGGCTATTTAATGCAGAATTCAAGATTGGATAAAGGGGGAGCAATTAATTTTAGGTTAGCATCATGTAGGTTAGTTTTCTAGAGAGAGAAGCTCCCTCTTCTCTCTAGAATTAGGGTTCTTAGGTTAATTTCCATCTTAGATCTAGGTTTAATTTCTTGTTCTCTTCTTATTTTCTTTACAATTTATTGTTCCTATATCTTTATTCTCTTAAGTTTTCTTGTTAATTTCTCCTTTGAGCCTCTTTTATGTTTATGAGCACTCTTGTTAATTTCTCTTTTCATTTAATGCAATTTTATGTCTGATGTTCTTTTATTGTTGATTTGAGTTGTTATTGTTATTCTCTTGCAATTAGTAGTTGTAGAATTTATCTTTCCTTGCAATTTATGATGCTTTCTTTTTATGCCTTCCAAGTGTTTGACAAAATGCTTGGTTGGATGTTAAAGTAGCTTTTTGAGCATTCTTGGTTTGGAAAGAGGAATTAGGCAATCCTGAGTCATGAATACCCAACTTATGTTGGTGATATAGAGTTGTTAGTTAATATTGTTTCCATTGACGCTAATCTTTTGCTAATTCAATTAGTAAGTTGATTAGGACTTTTGGATTGAGATTAACTAGTCTTATTTGACTTTCTCTCGTGTGAAGATAACATCGTACCTTCTTCCATTGTTGGAGATGACTAAATAGGATAAGCTCTTGTTAATTATTGTTATGATTAGTGACTAGGATAGAAAGCATATATTCTCAATCATTGCCATGAATGTCTCTCTTTATCACTTGTTTTCTTTAGTTGCTTGCTTTATTTTCTTGTCATTTATTTTCTTGCCCTTTTACCAAATCAAACTCCCTTGTTCCTCCATAGCCAATAATTGATCACTTCATTGCAATTCCTTGTGAGACGACCCGAGGTTTGAATACTTCGGTTAATTTTTATTGGGGTTTATACTTGTGACAACTAATTATGAAAACTTTGATTGAGCATTGCTTGTCGGTTGGGAACTATACTTGCAACGAAGTTATTTCCTCTAACCGAGAAGAAATTCTTAGCCGTGACGGTTTTGCTCTTTCAAGTTTTTGGCGCCGTTGCCAGGAAGGTTTAAGTGTGGGGAGGTTTTATAAAGCCCAATTTTTTGATTTATCTTGAGCTTAATTTGGGAGATTTTATCAACTTTTCTCACATTTATTCAATAAAATAGCATGGTTTTGTGAATCTCTCCTAATTTGTGCTTAAGTGTGAAAACATGCTTTTTAGCCCTTTAATTTGATAATTTTAATTTACTTTAATTCCATTCGATGCCTTGATGTGTTTATTGAGTGATTTCAAGTTCATAAGGCAAGTGTTGGATGGAAGAAGTGAAGAGAAAAGCATGCAAAGTGGAGAATTCATGAAAAAACAAGGATTTAAAGTGTATACATCGACGCGCACGCATGACAGACGCGCACGCGTGAAGATCAGGTCGTCCAGGCAACGCGTACGCATGACATGACGTGTACGCGTGAGAAGAAAAAGGCCAGAAGACGCGTACGCATGGCCCATGCATACGCGTCATGGCAGACACGCGACCTCATTAAAGTGAATTCGCTGGGCAATTTCTGAGCTTTCCATGCCCAAATCCAATTCATTCCTGAGGCTATTTGATGCAGAATTCAAGATTGGACAAAGGGGGAGTAATTAGTTTTAGGTTAGCATCATATAGGTTAGTTTCCTAAAGAGAGAAGCTCCATCTTCTCTCTAGAATTAGGGTTCTTAGGTTAATTTTCATCTTAGATCTAGGTTTAATTTCTTGTTTTCATCTTGTTTTCTTTACAATTTCTATTTCTAGCACTTTAATTCTCTTAGTCTCTCTTGCTATTTCCTTTATTTTACCTCTTTTAGTTTATGAACACCCTTTGTTGGATTTGGATTTCCTTTAATGCAATTTGATGTTTGATGTTCTTTTATTGTTGATTTGAGTTGTTATTGTTAATTTCTTGCGTTGGATAGTTGTAGAATTTATATTTCTTGCAATTTTATTATGCTTTTCTTTTATGCCTTCCAAGTATTTGACAAAATGCTTGGTTAGATGTTAGAGTAACTTTTTGAGCATTCTTGGCTTAGAAAAAGGAATTAAGCAATCTTGAGTCATTAATACCCAACTCATGTTGGTGATCTAGAGTTGTTAGTTAATATTGTTTCCATTGACGCTAATCTTTTGTTAATTTAATTAGTGAGTTGATTAGGACTTTTAGATTGAGATTAACTAGTCTTATTTAACTTTCTCTCGTGTGAAGATAATATTGTACCTTCTTCTATTGTTGGAGACGACTAAATAGAATAATCTCTTGATAATTATTGTTATGATTAGTGACTAAGATAGAAGGCTTATATTCTTAATCCTTGCCATGAATGTCTCTCTTTTAATTGCTTTCTTTAACTGTTTGCTTTATTTTCTTGCCCCTTTTATCAAATCAAACCCCCCTTGTTCCTTCAGAGCCAATAATTGATCACTTCATTGCAATTCCTTGTGAGACGACCCGAGGTTTGAATACTTCGGTTAATTTTCATTGGGGTTTGTACTTGCAACAAAGTTATTTTCTCTAACCGAGAAGAAATTCTTAGCCGACGAAAATACTCTATCACTGGCTATTGATGAAGCCGACTTCTTCCTCCCTCTTTCCTTCTCATAGTGAGCTTTAATTACATTGAAATCTTCCATCACTATCATCTTTTCGTCCTTTCCTTTCACTAGGTGTAGTATTCTCAAGAACTGTTCCTCCTTTTGTGCCTCTTCTAAGTGCAAATAAATCCCATTATCTCACATTTTTTACTTTGTTGCCCAAGACTTGTGGTGAAATGAATTAAATAGTATTCATAGTTGAGTATATACACATCTAAGAACTCCCTCCAAGCTACTATTAAACCTTTCAATTGAGCTATAGGATCAACAGTAAATACTGACTGAAAGCCGATTCTCCAAAGCACCTACTTTACCTTTGAGTTGTTATTTTTTGTCTCACAAATGAACAACATCTCGGAGAATGGGATTCAATAATCCTTTCCATGTTGTGAACTGTCAGGGGTTTTCTCAAATCCCGAGAGTTCCACGCGAGCATCTTCATGCCTCTTGGGGTGCCAATGTAAAGGTGGCACCCTCTCCCTTTTCAGCAACTTCTAATCTCTCTTGGCACTATTTTTTAGTTACAGTACTATCTCCATTTCTTTCTGAATGTCTTTTCACTCCCGTTATTGCTTTACCCGAGAGTCTCTTCCTTGCTATTTGCTTCATGTTATGTTTTCTCATCCCCTTTTTTCTCTTCAGTTCCTCCATAACGCCTAATGAAAAGGTATCAACGGAGCTGGATAAATGAAATGGTTCTCCTATTCCTTTATCATTCTGACCAGCTTCCTTTATCCCCTTCATCATTGCTCCCTCACGTTTGCTTTTCTCTGCCTAAACCTCTCTATCTTGGCCATTCTGAATTTTCTCCACAGTTTTCTTTATCAATGAATTGTCATCTTATACCAAAAGGTTAGCAAAACCACGTATTAGGCAAACCGGGTTAGTAGGCTCGTTGACCTCTGGACATCTTTGTCAACTTTACTTTTCTAGTTGCGGACTGATTTCTTTTTTACTCATTCATCCTCCTCCTGAATTGTTCCGCTCTCAACCACGACCCCCAAAGCTCCTCCCTTGTGTTCCCAACCTCCGTGTCCTCCAAATACCCCCACACGCCCTTAATTCATGCCCAATACTTCCACAATAATGGCAAAAATTTCGTATCGTCTCATATTTGAGCTGTATTTTGATCACCTTATTATTACTTTCTAAAATTTTTAGAAATCGACAAAGTGTCTTGGTCATGTTCATCATGACTTGAATCATAATGATGTGATTCTCCTGGTTTCTTATAGTAAACAAGTTTACATCCAAAATTTCTTCAGTTGCTCCACCTACTCTCCTTCCTAAAGCCTTTGTTTTATAATACTCTGATAGTTCCTATAATTGGATCCATATAAGGACATGTGCAAAATCCTTTTCATCAACGAGGTTATCCTTACACCATCTTTTAAGATTCAGGTTATCCACCTGAATCAAATTTATTTTTTTGAAGAAGAAGAAGAAATAAAAGAGACTACCTTACAAGTCTACAATTTTCAGATCTTCTAATTATTTTCAAATAATGTAGAACCCTGCCTCCCAAGTCTACAATTTTATTTTAGACCCTCTAATTGTCTCCAAATAATGTAGAACACTGGCTCCATTGTATTGGTGTTGACTTTTTTATCTGCCATTAGTCTTCCCACTAAATTATTAGCGCACTTTTCGATTCTTTTACTCACATTCTCATCTTTAAATTGTACCATCCGATTTTTTTCATCCTCCAAAATTACTCTGTCTCGTTTTCTATTAAAAGTAGAATTATCAATTATTAAAATAGTTAAATATTTTATGATAAAATAATTGCATGTTTTATGGCAAAGCAATATCAAATTTTTCGGGATGTTTATAGAATAATATCAATTTTTTATGGTAGAATAATTAAGCATGTTTATAGCATAATATTAAACTTTGCACCATACAAAATATCATATCAATCATCGCTATATTTTATATTTTTTATTATAAAAGTGAATTGATTATATTATTTTCAAACGTTGATTATAATTATAATTTGTCACAAACTCTTAGGCTACATTTGTTTTCGTGAATAGAATAGGACAAGACATCAAGAACAGGATAAGATAAGATACTGATGGACAGAGACACAAAATTTTGCGTTCTTATATTCTGTTTGGTGATAAACTAGAACAAATTATGAAAATTCAATTTATTCTCATTTTTTTCATTCAAAAAATTTGAGATGAAAAATATAATTATGAAAAATTAACAAAAATAATGAGAGAAAAAATAAAAAATAAGTTGCGTCCCTTGTTAGTGTCTCTGTGTCTTTTCTATCAGGATGGATACAAAATACACTAATTCAGTGTCTCTGGACACATTGTCTCTGTCTATGTCTTCTCTGCCAAACACAATTTTGTGTCTCTGTGTCACTGTCTTAGTGTTCTGTCTCTGTAAACAAACGCAACCTTAAAATTTTATGATTATAATTTAAAAAAATAAAAACACAATAGCAGAATTTAGATAGTGTATATATTTCATTTAATTAAGTAGATTTGTTAGATTTATTGACATATGTAGAGAATAGATGTTAATTTAAATAAAATAATTTTAATTCGATACACTATAAAATTAAATGGTTGTCATAAGAATTAAAAATTATTAATGATAATGAATTTAAAATTACTTTTTTGATTAATTATTTAATTAAGGTGTTTTATTTTAAAGATAAAATGAATAAAAGTGAACATATCAATTCATCAATTCATTCTAATAACATTTAGTACATTGAAGAAATAAAATTATATTAATCACAAAAATATTCTATAATTTTATTAACATGGAGAGTCAATAACTAAACCAGCAAATAAATCTTTTATATATTTTATATGTGATTTTACATAATTTTTTTTATTAATTACTATAATAATAAAATATTTAATAATACAATAATTAAATTTAATATAATAGAATAATCACATTTCTTTTTATAATAATAAAATTAAATTTTTTTATGACATTAATATTTATTCCAATAAAGTATTTGATTCTTTTAATCAATATAATAATATAGTTTATTTAACCATGAGATGTGAAGTGGTGACCGGGTTAGCTCACCATGTGGTCAAAGGCTCAACGTTCATCCATACAAATACAAATAAAACACGTCTCAATATCATGGAAATAGAATCTCTTATTTATTTTCTTTCCTTGATTGATATGGTAAAGTGCAATTTTTCATTATATATTTTTTAAATAGAACAAAAAATTATGTGAAAAAATATTAAATTATAAAAAGTTATACTTAATAATATTAATTAATAAAAATAAAAAATTTATACTTCTAAATTTTTTATCGTAAGTGCTCTGAGAAGGGTAAAGAATTTGACAACGGGTGCACATGGTTGATTCAAATCAGTCTCCGCCAGCACAAATGTATTTAGGAAATAAAATGGTATAATGGACCTCATACTTGTCTGGTCACATCGATATCGAGTGATCACATGATGCTTGATTACCATGTGATGACAGCCTTCATACTTCCTATGATTAGAGTTGATGCTGCCGTGTCGGTCAAGGTACTGCTGAATGCGACAGAAGACTAGGTGTGCAGATGACGATGTCGGGTAGTGTTGCTGTGTTGAGGACGAGTCATATTCGAGGAAGTGGGCAAGTCGATGAGTCACATGCTTATTTCCACTGTCTTTTTGGACAATCCCACCATGTATCGAGGCCTTCCGACATTGTAAGCCGTTGGTTAGTGTCGACAGGACTCACTCAATCTGCAATGCACGACTCAAGATCCCTCTCGCTTGATGTTGGCTAATAACATGACCACCTACGGCCCAACACATGTATCCACAACAGGCATAAACTGTAAAAATAATGACACACAGAATAAGTATTAATGTTGAGTACCTCAAAGCCAATGAGAGGCATCAAACCCCTCAGGCCTAAAATCCGGAAACCGCCAAAAGATCCATGACTAGAGAAATTGCAATAAATCGGCCAACTTAACCACGTGCCTGTGACACAAGCACCGGTATAACCACGGTAGAGTAGCAGACTCCCAGCTGTAACTGCTCATGTCCTCTAATCTTGCTACATAGGACAGTCACCTAATATGCATATCTGTACTGAATTTGTCACCAAAGAGTTGCGTCGATAATAGTATCATGATATACGCTCTCGTGTACCTCCTAACTGTCTCCTCATCTGCGCCTTCGGAAATTTCACAGTGAACTTGTCGATGCAGCCCGCTAGCGGCAACACACTCAATAACTCTTCGAACCATGACCATGTTGGACAGCCGCCGTCGATGTACTGCTCGAAGTCTATCAGACATCCGTTGACATATTATCCGTCGATGGGGAACCCCAACTGGTACGCTACATCCTATAGCGTAGTCATACACTCCCCGAATGGTAGGTGAAATATATACGTCTCCGGATGTCATCTCTCAACAAATGCACTCACTAATGGCTCATCCAACTTAAACCATTAACAGTTGAGCCTCGCGAGAAGGGCCAGGTCAGCCATCTGCAGGTACAACATGATCTTATCGTCTAATGGTATACCATGCTGCCTCCTCATGCTTGGGATACATCGATGGGGCTGCATGATAATGAAATAATTCTCTTAGAACCATAACACTTTAGAAATAAAAAATCACCTAACACAGATTATTCTAATAACAAAATACTTTGACAAAAATTAAATTAAATTCTATCGGAATATAGTTAACCTAGTATATCCGACGAAAGACTAAACTCTTTAGTTTATAACTAAAGTTGTAGTGCCTCGTTAATCTAACATTTAATAATTCAATTTTTTAAATAAATTAAATCATTCTAAATTATTGCTAATATTCTATTGCCTAATTAATCCAAACTTGAAATTCAAATCAATTTAAATTAAATTAAACTCTAACAAAATTTCGAACCTCGTTAAACTTCTAACAATAAAAACTTACAAACTCTAACTAAACCTATTAAATCTACAATTCAACATGCTTAGTTACCCTCTCATCCAACATGCATTTGTAATTTCAATCTTCTAACACACTATTACCTCTAAATCAATACTTTGACTACTATTTGAAGTTTATAGATTCTAATCATTATAATAATCAAGTTTTAAGCCATTTAATATCACTAACAATTCTTTATTTCTTAAAGAAAATAAAAGAAACAAATTTTATTTACTAACCTCTTCATACACACTACTAGCAATATGGGCGACTCTGTACAACTGATAGATTCGATTTGGGTCATTTTCCATTTCCGTAGTGTCACTCTTCTAGTATAGATTGCCTCAGTTTCTCTGAATTTTTTGTTTTGGTGGGGTATGATGTGGTGAAATGTAATTCAAAACAAATGAATTCGAATTCTATATATATGGGTTTTCATGTAAATAGAATTAAGGTGTGTAGATTTATATTGGAAGCACGAACATGCATAAATCAAATTAGAGTGTGTCAATTTATTATGTGAAAAAATTATGGGCTAAATCGAAGTAGGCTATATCGATTTACTATCGGTGATGTCAAACCATGTGCATTTCTTAGTAAATCAACCCTACTTATTTTGATTTACATGAAACCCTAATAATTTGATACAAGGTAATTCGATTTACTACTATAATTCGAATTAGTTTAATTTGATTTACATAGAAATATGCATGGAGACATCCACGTAACATTTTCTATTTTAGGTGATTCATGTAAATTGAGTTGCCTTTGGTTTATATAAGTGTTTTATCCTATTCTTTTGCACTATAACCATCATATTTATTAGTCATTATGATTGTTCTGGTTCTTGATTAGGTTCATATATGAGGACTGATCTATGCCTCTCTCTACAGCAAAGTAATAATTTTTCAATTTTAGGATGAGAAATGTTATCAAGCACCTAATAAAAAAAATGAATTATAGTCACAATTTTTTGTGAAGTATTATTTTTCATCTAAAAGTTCAAAATTGATACGATTTTGTTGTTCTGTTTTATGCGAATATTTTTATCAAGATAGATTTAAATGCTTTGCTTTCTTAGCTGTTATCAAAAGTTACATTGACAACATTAGCCAATGATGTAAAAATCTCCTTGATAAATGAGTGAATTCATTGTAGGAAGAAGGAAAATTTGATATATTCTTCACATTGTTTACCCCTTAAATTTTGATTAGTATGAAAATAGAAAGTTGAACTTATATTTTTAGTTAACATTTTGTTTAGTTATTTCGATGTCTTTTGTACTTTTTTTTAGAGATTTTATTCGGTATTACATATAATGGATAAATTGTACCCTATTTTGATTTATGTTGTTTGAACTAAAAACATATCTAACTTATAATGTAAATTTTATAATTTAGATTTCTTGAATTTCTCCTTTTAAAATTTATTTTGTGATTATCATAATTTTGGGATGTGATTATGCTTTAAAAAAATAAATATCAGAAAAAAGAATAAGTTATGGTCACGGTTTAAAATAGGGTGACCATAGATAAGCTATGTAACGGTGAGAATTTATGCCGATTCGGAATTTCTCAATGGAAATAGAATTGTTTCATTGCAAGTATAGTTGAAATCGGCAATTTATCTTCACAATCAAAGTTTAATTTGTTTGTCACAATACAAACCAATAATTTGTTTGTCTTACTCATTAATGGAAATGAGATTAATTAAGTTCTCCAAATTGTCAATCAACTCGGACATTGCTGAAATCAAGGTCACCTAAACTACTCAATTCCAAGACAAGAGTGTAGAAATCTATCCTAGAATTAAAAAAAGACATTTCTATAAATACTTGGAAGGCATAAAATAAAAGTATGGTAAAATTGCAAATAATAACAAAATCTAAAACTACTAAATACAAGATAACAATATTAACAACTTAATTAAACATCAATGAACATGAAAACATCAAATTGCATTAATATAAATCAAAACTAATAAGAGTTCATAAACTAAAAGTAGCACAACTAAGAAATGAGCAAGGTAAACTAAGAGAGTCAAGGCAATTAAACAAGGAAAAACAATTGAAACTAGATCAAGACAAGAAATAAAACTTAAATCTAAGAGAAATTAATCTAAATCTACCCTAATTCTAGAGAGAAGAGAGAGCTTCTCTCTAAAATATAAGCTAAAACATGATACTAAACTAAACCTAATTGCTCTCTCCTTATTCCTTCTTGAATTTGGTCTCAAATATTTCAAAAATGAGTTGGAGTTGAACTTGAAGAGGTCTAGAAATTGACAACCACTTTTTTCTTAAGTGAATCACGTGCCTTATGTCATGCGTACGCATGAGGCATGCGTACGCACAACATGGTGAATTCCCAAATCATGCGCACACGCAAGGCATGCATACACATGACCATGAATTACTCCAAATCCTCATTTCTTCATGAATTCTCCACTTTGCATGCTTTTTTTCTTCACTTTTTCAATTTAATCTTTGCCTTCTAAGACTGAAATCACTTAACATATCAAGGCATCGAATGAAATTAAAGTAAATTTTATTTAGCAAATTAAAGGCCTAAAAAGCATGTTTTACCCTTAAGCACAAATTAGGAGAGATTCACAAAACCATGTTATTTCATTGAGTAAATAGAGAAAAAGTTGATAAAATTCACCAAATTCAATACAAGATAAATCATAAAGTTGTGGTTTATCACTATGATCACGCTAAAATCGTTACAGTGGATAAGGTTATAGTTACGGTTTTTCAAAAGGATGACTATAAAGTAAGCAATGGTCACAATTTTAAAATAGAGTGACCATAAATAATGCTATGGTCACAATTTTTCAAAAGGGTAATTGCTATGGTCACGATTTTTCAAAAGGGTGACCATAGAGTAAACTATGGTCACAGTTTTAAAATAGGGTGACCATAGATAAGCTATAGTCACGCTAAAACCGTTATCATAGATAAGGTTATGGTAACGATTTTTTAAAAAAGGTGACCATGGAGTGAGCTATGGTCACAGTTTTAAAATAGGGTGACCATAGATACACGATGGTCATGCTAAAACCATGACCATAAATCAGCCTATGGTCACGGTTTCACAAAAGAATGACCATAGAGTAAGCTATGATCACAGTTTAAAATAGGGGTGACCTTAGAGTAGGTTATGCTCACGGTTTTAAAATAGGGTGACTATAGATAAGCTATGGTTACATTAAAACCGTGACCATAGATTAGGCTATGGTCACGATTTTATAAAAGAGTGACCATAGAGCAAGTTATGGTCACGATTTTTACGCGTGAACATAGAGTAACCTATGGTCACGGTAAAAAAACATGGTTTGAAGTATTAGAATTTAAACACTACAACAGTGACCATACAAACCATGATTATAGATAAAAAAAATCATGTTAACAGATCTATGGCTACGGCAAAATAAGCTACGGTGGAAAAATCATGACCTTAAGTAAAAAACTATGACAATAGACCTATAGTCACCTTTTCACTAACTATGATCACGGTTCTTTATTGTGACCATAAGCTTTTTTTGTAATATAATTAAACCTAATTCTAAATGTGACGTACTTCTATAATTTCGATATATAGCCCTAACCTAATATCATTTTAGGGTAACACAATTTTATATATTCAAAATACACAGACTCAAAATATGTATATTAAATATTATTATTTGAATATTTTCCATCACATTATAAATTTTTTATAACATTTTTTTAGTATTTTTTATCAGCATTCGTCGAGTCTAGAGTATATTGTGATCTTAATAGACTAATCGATGTCGAGTCCTTTTAAATTGTGTTATTATAGACTATCTAAAAATAATATAGCTATAGACACAATGACATATGGCTGAGACTTGTATACTAGTAACAAAGTTGTTTGTCTCCATTAGTACAAAACTCGACAAGATGTACAATTCGATAATGATGAAATAAAATGTCGATTACATCATGTGTGAGATGAGTCGAAGAAGGGTTTAGGTCGAAATTTTATTAACACGTGGGTTAATTCATTAATGCATGGTAATAAAAAGAGAATTTTTTAAATAAATAAAATAAATATCTTATTTACTAAAATATGTAATTTGTAGTATTTTTTTCAAATACATATTATTTTTTATCTCGTTTACAGTGTAAACAAAATAAGAGTACACATATCTCCTTTACACTGTAAACAAGATAATATGGCCATGTTGTAAGGTCCCACATTGGTTGGGGAAGGGAATGAAGCATGCCTTATAAGGGTGTGGATACCTCTCTCTAGCATGACGCGTTTTGACGAGTGAGTGTGGGGGACTTCAGCTATCATTCGTGTCGTCAAAGGCAAAACCATGAGACATTGTGTGCCAAAGCGGATAATATCGTGCAAGCGGGTGGTCTGGGCTGTTACAGATGGTATCAGAGCCGGAGTCCGGATCGATGTGCCAGCGAGGGCGCTGGGCTCCCTTAAGGGGGTGGATTGTAAGGTCCCACATCGGTTGAGGAGAGAAACGAAGCATGCCTTATAAGGGTGTGGACACCTCTCCCTAGCATGACACATTTTGACGAGTGAGTGTGGAGGGGGGGTTTCGGCTATCATCCCTATCATCAAAAGCAAAACCGTGAGGCCTTGTGTGTCAAAGCGGACAATATCGTGCTAGCGGGTGGTCTGGACTGTTACACACGTCGTTTAGTGCTTTATCGCGTTTACAGTGTAAAAGAAATACATATACTCTTATTTCGTTTACACTGTAAACAAGATAAGAGTGAAGGAAACATATATATATGTATTTCATCCACAATGCCTCTTTAATCCTTATCACATTCATTTCTTCAACTTTTCCTCCATTTTTATCCTTTGCTAATCAAATTTCAAGTTATTACAAGATTATGGTGCCCATCGATGCATATGATGCAAACATCAATTAACTGAATGCGACATGGCACATCACAAGAGCAGCCGATTTTGACGTTGGTGTTGTTTTTATTTTATGTTTATGCTAAAGCTTACATGTGTAGCCATACTTAGGGTACTTTTATAGAAGTAGTATGTAGTATACGTTAGGCGAATGAATATATTGTTAGCAATGGTTTAAATGATAGGGTATGATTTTATGCCTACTTTGAGTTGGATTTGTTAGTTAAATGTTTATTTAGGTTGATTTTTCTTTAAATTAAGTTATTAAGCATATGTTTATTAACTTAGTTATTAATTATTTATCTAAATATTTTTTTGTTAACTTAATTAAGTAACAAGATATTTATTTTTTTAATTATTAAATATTTAAGTAAATTGTTTTTTTAATTTGTTATTAAATATTTACTTGTTGTTAGTTATTTAAGTAAATATTTTACTTAATGTAAGTTATGAAGGAGTTGGAAAATGAATGCTGTCATTAATTATTTAACTAAATATTTCTATTTAAATTATATTATATAGACATCTATTAGTTTAGTTATTTATTATTTAGGTAAATATTTTTATTCAAATTAATGTAAAAGGTAAATATTTGCTGTTATTTGTTAAAATAGTTTACTTGTAATTCAAATTAATTTTTTACCGTGAAATTTTTATAGCTTGATAGATTTACATATTTCTGATTCGAAGTTTTTTTTCTAGACGTCTCACCTACTTCTTCCCAGGAGAATGAGTCACACACTCCCACCACTGGATGCCATTGTCTTCTACCTGAAGGAGGTTGGCTTTGGCAACGCCATGTCACTAAGGGATTTTTTGTTTGACAACTCCCTGATCACGGCATTTGTGGAGCGTTGGCATCGTGAGACCAAAACTTTCTACCTTACGTGGGTGAGTGCACTATCACCCTCTAGGATGTCGCATACCACCTCGGACTACGCGCTAATAGAGAGCCAGTGGGTGGGTACATCCATGATTTTTGCACATTGTATGAGACCGAGGCTTGGGAGTTGGTGGAGCGGCTACTCAATGCCAGGCCTCCTGCAGTCTAGCGGCAGGGTGCACAGAGGAAGGAGTCTTTTTCCCTCAAGCTGACATGGTTTTGGGAGCGACTCCAACAGATGCCTGATACAGATGATCTAGCCACCCTCCGATAGTACGCGAGGTGCTACATACTATTGATGATTGGGGGTTACCTGATGACTGATAAGTCAAATAATTAGGTCAATCTCTGGTGGCTTCCACTACTATATTACTTTCAGATGTGTCATTCTCTGTCTTGGAGATTTGCGGTGCTAGCATAGACGTACCATTCTCTATGTTTTACAGCACAATGCTCAACCACAAACATCGCAGGATGCACTCCTTTGCTAGTATCTTGGATATACCAGAGATTTTCTCAGTGGTGTCCACCTGAGTGACAGATTTACATGTACTCCATAGCTACGAGGTAACTATTCAATATAGTTTTATTATTCTTCGTTTACGTAATTCAATATAATGTGCAATTAATCGAATAGTGGATATTCTTGCAAATTTTATAGGTTGATAGGTATGACACAGCAGAGCAGGGACCAGCACAAGCAGAGAGTATTGCGATGATGTCGGGTGTTGGATCAGTTTCTGTGGGCTGAGGTAAGCGAGTTACCCTGTTATTTGGTCATAGTTGCATAAATTACTCAAACTTTCTTAGTCCTTGTCATTCATGATTATTTCACAACGTCCATTGTAGTTCCTATGGACGCCTTATGATGATCTTGCACTGCAGGACATCTACTCGCTATGGCTGAAGGAAGAGGCGGAGTGGGGAACATGGATGTTTGTTGTTCCCCTCGTCTATTTCAACATAGTTGAGTTTTACTATGTCGACCCGGTGAAATGCCAATTTAATATCTAGCAGCCAGTGCTAAGGGACTCAGTCAACGTTGACAAGTTCCTGACTACCACAGGACGGGGCGAGGATGTCTGGTGGCCTACCAAGCTTTATTAGTAGTACGATCGGTAGAGGGGTTGGTTTGAAGAGGGACATCGTATATCCATTCAGCCGTTCCCAAACTATTGGCCAACGCAGGAGTATTGGGATTGGTATCTGCAGGCTTGCTATGTTAGACACTTGTCGGGACATAATGTGTTTGATGACCCCAGGCTGTTGGACTTACTGAGAGACATGTAGCCGACTGCCAGCTAGCAGAGGGACGTCCTACACCTTCCCTCATTCCTTGGGATGTCCTTGATTGTCGGCGGCAGGCCAAGGAGGTTTGGCCAACATCCAGAGGCTTACTAGGAGAAAGAGGGGTGTCAGAGAGCATGAAGGAGCTGCAGTACCCTAGAAAGATAGGGTTAGGCCTCGCAGGGGGTGCTTAGACGTTGAGTCCAAGGAGGAGGCTGAGTATCATCGGCTGGAGGAGCACGGTGATATCCTAGACAACCAAGGTGACTCACCGCCTCCACCACCACCACCCCTTCTCCTCCTCTACCACCACGTCCACCTTCAGGGTCAGGATCACAGACATTTCAAGTGATTGGGATGTTGCCCCCTGGTTAGCATGCCTCGGGGCATCCAGCAGTCGTTAGGACTTAGGAGGCATCGATAGTTGATGAGATAGATTTTGGAGGGGCATTCTACATTCATACCCCTGACCAGCCCACCGTGCAGCACATCGCAGAGTAATTCTGCATAGGTAGGGAGTAGAACATGGGACATGCACAACAGCATTCGTCTGCCCCTATGTCCACCACTGTTTGAGTTCTATACATTTCTTTTGGTTGTGGCACGTCATACGACACATATGTCAGACCCGATGCTCAGTATGTAACACCGTCTTCGGTAGACTACGTCCTATTGATGACGGCATCCCAGCCGATGCATACACTACCGATTCATCCACCTTACCAGCCATAGTATCAGCCGGTGACGTACTCCAAGAGTTACATTGCCGCATATCATCCTGTGCCCTCATAGGCGCCTTATCAGCCACAGGATCCCTTGCATCACCCACAGCCTCCACCATGTGGCACTGGACATCGGCTGCATTACCCAAGTGATCATCACCAATGATATCGTTATTACTGTTGTATGTTGTAATTCCATATGTTACTGTTGATATATTTTGGTACACTATTTATGTTGCATTTTAATTCACCATTTGTGATTTTTTTATATCCATTGTATTTAGTTTGAGGTTCAATTATTGAACTCTTTTTTTTTGGATTTTTATGCAAACGTTGTTATATGTTCTATTTTAAACTTTAAAATTCCTTAACAATATAAATACCGTAAACATGGATAACTTAAACCGCATAATGTTCGAGTACAACATTTGCTTATTCAAAATATAATAAAATGAACAATAAACTAAACCACACAAACACATAAACTACAAAAACAACCTTAAAAAACATAAACAAAGTTATGACTGCAAACTAAACCTCGTCTGTCGGCTGGTTTGGACATCCTTTTTAGGTATGACTGATTTGTCTACAAAGACCACACATTTTCTCTTCACGCCCGCCCTCGTCCATCTTAATATGAATCCTGGTGGAAACAGGTCGGCCAGTAGGGGTGTTCGCGGTGCGGTTTAGTTCGGTTTTTGAGAGAAAGGTCATCTGATCCGATCGTTTAATTAAATTGCAGTTCGGTTTGGTTTGATTTTTTTAGCGAAGCCATCCGAACCAAACCAAACCAATTAAAACCGGTTTGATTTGGTTCGATTTGTTCGGCTTTTTCAATCAATTAAAAAAATACTACCATACTTGTCTAGTCTGACACAGCTAGCACTGAATGTTTGTTTAAATTGAAGTAATCCCAAATACAGGCCTAACATAATTTTCAACCAGGAAAAAGAAAGAAAGACAAAAGCGGAAAGCATTATTGATTACAGAGAGAAAAAAAAGCAAAACATAACCACATAAGAAAACATATAAAAATAAATAAATAAGCACCTTTTTTTGTTCTACTCCTTTGATTTTGCACACCAATTCATATAGTTCCCTTATGTTCGCCTAAAATTTATGAGAGAAACAAAAAAGTAATAATCAGAACTACGTCGGTCTAACATTTCAACTATCACATTATGCCAAGTTAGAACCAAAGTAGATGGCCTTGGAAAATATGCTAATAAGAAAGAATAGAAGAACTTTACAGATAATGGCAGATGAGATTGCTATCCAATTGTCGGTAGTCTTGAGACATGGTGGGTGCTAAACACGTATGCGCTCCTCCAACCCTACTTACCTCCCTAAAGAAATAGAACAACCGTGGTTAAGTGTACAACTAGCACAACAATGATAAATGAGGATATAGAACACAGTTAAACTTGAACTTACTGATATACGAGATTCTGTCAGAGAGCAACACGGAGATGCCAAGGACAACCTGCTTTAAAGTGCCAGCAATGCACATGGTACTTTAATGGATCCGACTCCATGACTCAGTACTCAGCACTTCTGCGAATGTTGTAATTCTTTACACCCGATATTACTGCATCTCTGCTTTTAAATCTGTGCCCAACCCAAAACTCCAAACCACCGTCGAAGTTGTAAACGTCTTCACACATGTTGGAAAATGGATTTTTCTCTTGTATCGCGTCCAGATCCAATGTATGATAGTGACTGAGTACAGATGATAAGGCCGAAATTAGGTGCAAGGTAGGCAGAAGATACCGACGTAATGTCTCGACCATGGTCTCTGGTACAAACTCCTCATCATCATCATCTTTAGAAGAATCGCTCTCGTTGCCATCCGCAACATACTCCTCGTCGGAGTCCCCACCGTCAACGTCCATGTCTTCTACTGGACTAGCAACGTGTAGCGATTTCAGTGCGAGAGGTGGGTCATCCTGCACAAAGTTTGACTGGCCAGATCCATCGCCACCGACATCACTAACCTCCACAGAAATCTCTATCACTTGTTTTGCTATAATTCTTCTATGGATGTCATGTCAAACATCGGACACACATGCTCATCGCCATGGAGGAAAAACAGACGAAAAAAAATTCCGTTTTCCATCGGTGTTAGCAACCTATACCCCCACCCTTCCGATCTCTTTTCTGCCGCTACCACGTATGCTACTCAATATCAGACTCTTTAGCTCTGACAAAGAACTTACTCGCCAGATACGCAACAGAATGAGATTCTAACACTCAAATATCACCCTAGTATCACTATTTCTCATATGGCAATTGGGATACATACTTATAATAAGATAACCACTACTACTAGACATTTTGGCTTATTTTTCAGAAGAAAAAAGGTAGAGAAGAAGAAGTGAAATATTTGTGGAGAATACAAAGGGTTGCACATTCTTTTATAGCTGCTGAAAATTTGTCGTAACGTATCTTGTTTATACTATAAACGTCATAAATATTCATGTATCTTGTTTATAGTGTAAACAAAATATACATGTATCCCATTTCGTACCTTATCTCGTTTATAGTATAAACAAGATACGTGTACTCTTATTTTATTTAAACTGTAAATGAGAAAGGAGATAAGGTGCGATAAAAATGTTAGAAATTACATATTTTGATAAATAAAAAATTTATTTTAATTATAAAAAAATCTAAATAAAGGACGTGGAGAATGAATGCTTGGTGACCAAGATAAAAGAAAAGATGTGGGATATCCAGTTTGGAGAACAAGATTCTTTAGAGTCAAGGCAAGATCGTGGATTGTGGGAACCTAAAAAAAAAAAGGAAAGCTAGATCGTGAAAAGAAAGAAATATTCTGCAATCCATCATTGTTGTCTATAAATAGGAGAAGTTTAGAAAAATGAGGAGACTTCAATCTAAATACAAAAAGTACACTAAAACTCTATAATTTTCAAGTCATACTAACGTCAAGGAGAACTCATGAATGTTTAGAGTCAAATTTTCAATTTATTTTATTATTTTCTTCTTTTTTTTTAAGTATTTTATTTTCTCTCAATTTCTATTTTACTTTCTTATTTATTTAAGGTTTCATTTATCTTTTGTATTTTCATTTGTTATCATTGTTTACATTCTTTGATATAATTTTCATCAAATATTCCATACATTTCATATACAAATAATTGTTCGACACACACGTTTAATAAATTTTAGGTCAAATTTCCTCTTATAAAAAAATTATATTTGTTCTCCGAATTAAGATGTTGATATAAGTTTGATTCAACATTCTATTAAAATTGACAAAAATAAACAAAACAGTCTTATATATGATAAAAAAATTTATTCCTAGCAATAATATAGTTTGATTGTAGTATAAAAAACTTTTAGCATGTGTGAGTGAATAAGTATGTATAATAATAAAAAAAAAAGCACACATATATATAATTTGTTTGGTTGTTAAGATACTTATAAGAAAACATAAACACATTTATTACTAGTAACAATTTTTTCGCCTGGAAAATGTGTTTCATTTTCATATCTAATAATATTTATGTCCCAACTTTTTGCCAAAACAGTAAATACATGTATTATGTTATGTGTGGTTGTGTGTTAGTTTATCCATCTAAAATATGTGTTTTACTAAACAAATAACGAATATGTATTATAGTGTCTATATTTTTAAGAGCAACTCTAATATGATCTTTTTTGGATATTATTTTTGATATATACAATAATTAAATTAATTTAAAATTAAAATTTGTATTAGATATAATATTTAAAATAAGATATAATATTCGTAAAAAACAAAACTATATTTAAAAAAAAAAGACCAATTGAATACTATCACTTATATAACCCATTAAATAAACATTTGAATATTGTTATTGTAACGTACAATGACAAAAGTTCAATCAAGCTAAATAAGATATATAGAATATACTCAGTTGTATTTCTGCATTTCATTATTTTATTTTTTGTTATCTTTTTATCAATTTAATAAAAAAATAGATCCAACCCAATTCAACTTAATATTTTTTTAATTATTTACAAAATTTTAATTTCTCTTCCAATCTAAATGCACAAAGTTCTTAATTTTCACATCTCCAAAATTTTTATTTTTTTATTATAATTTTCTTTTCAAATTCAATGAGTCAAAATATATAATGTCTCAAACATATAATGTGTTTTTTAATGTTGTTATGGTTATTTAAATAATATTTTAAAGTATATTTTTATTAATGTATAATATCTTTTTAATATGGTAAATAAATATTAATTGTGTAGTTTTATAATTTTTATATTTTAGTTATTTTTTACAATTTAATTGAAAATATTTGAAATAATTAAAAATAATATAAAATTTAAATTGAGTTGAAATCAAATATTGAAGTGACAAATCTCACATTAAGTATCAAATTAATATTTATGATATATGATCTTATATTTACTTATATGACATCTTGTGAGACCTAAAATAAAATGTAACCAAAACCAAATATTAGAAATATCTAAAAATGTGCCTATATATAAGCACCAGATACAAAGACATAGTTATAGAGATACAAAACCATGATACAAATATTATGTCTTAAAATATTAAATTAGTATATTTTTGTATTTTTTTTTTGACAAAAAATATTATTGAGTGATACAACTTATTATTTATTTTTTATTTATTATCTTTATTAATTTTTTGAATTAAATATTTTATTTTTAAACTTATAGAAACCACCATCTATCGCCCTAATTGGAAATAGCTGAAAAACTATGTTTTGCTTTGCGGTTTACGGACACACGTTCAAGCAAACAATAAACACCAATGAAAGCAGCACTGTTAAGTGTTTTCACTTTTCAACTTTCCATACCTTCAAACCAAAAGGCCAAGTGGCCAACAATGGTTGCTAGTTAGTTTCTCTTTCTAACGAACTTGAGTTGACGAGTGCACTCACTCCTCTACTTAAGCAAGTGTTTGTACATGTAGTAAATTATTGGCTTTAAATAAAATTTAAATGCGCGACGAATTAGTCGTTTGACCTGTGTTTTTCTCACATACCAATAAATAAATAAAAAACCATATAATATTTAATTAATAATCATAATCATACCATAAAAACAATAGCAATATTAAGTATCTTAACCTTTGCATAATATTATAATAAGACATATTCCTTGGTCCGCGCTTTGCTTCTGTCATCACACACACATATCCAATGCCGGCAATGGCTACTTCCAACTCTGCACCATTTTTATACAATTTAGAAAGCACACAAGTATTCTATGTTCCTGGCTTCCACTGATTTTTTCTTCTTCTTCTTCCTCTCTTTAGAAATTATTGTCTAGTTTCCTCCAAGAACCTGGCTTTGAATTAACATGATGTCTTATTATTAGTCCTGTTTTCATTGATCAAAATCAAAGCTAAAGTCAAAAGCATCTTGTCAAGTAATTTGAATTGTTCAACAGTGCAACTTCAACATATATAGCATCTTCATATACAGTGCTTCACCCTCATCATTCATCTGTTTATTTTCCAGCACGTGCGCCACGACACCCTCGCCGGAGGTGAGGTGTGAGTGGAAATCTTGTGAAGGATCAGAGTATAAAAGGTTAGGAAGAGATAAGGTCAAAGACTTGGTCAAGTTTGAAAATTTTTCATTAGAGTCTGGGGGATGAATGGTTGAATGCTTTGATTCTATATTATCTTTTTAGATTCTGAGTTTTATGTATGACGATCATATATAATTATGAGTTATTGAGTGGTTTTTGAAGTGGTAGCTTAATTTTATTAGGTCCAAAAGATAGGTTCATTGTTTTAACTTTTAAGTCTCTTAGTTTGTCAACGTGCATGCCGATATGAATTTCTAATTTTGATTTTTTTTTTGGGTAGTAGATGAATGTTACCTTTGTTTTTCAAATATTAGCAATTGGTGAATTCATAGAGTAAATGCCCTTTTGGATCCTTATCATTTGTCCAAAAGACAAAGCGCCTCTCTACAATTCAAAAATCTCTAGTCGATCTCCAACCATCCAAGTGATTAGGAATTTTCGAATGGGAAGTGCTAGGTAAACAATAACTATTTTTAACAACGTGAACAACCAGCAATTAAATAAAAATACACTACATCCTAATTTAATGCTATTAATTAAATTTAAGATTAATTTATTCTTTTAACTCTATTAATTCACATTGTTCACGCATTGTTAAAAAATGTCGTTAGTTACCTATACTTTTCCTTTTCGAATTGTGGAAGATCACTTTGTGTGTTGCTCGAATTCATGTATACTCATTAATCTTGAATGTTCTAAACCTTTCTGAGTTCTTATGTGAACTTTGTTGTTTGCATTAGATTCCATTTATATTTTTGGATTGCTATATAGATTTATGAAATAGTTGGAGTATTCTTGTACACTCAAGTGTCTTTACAGATAATGAATTTGGTTCTTTACATGTTGATCTCCAACTGTTTGAAGAATGTTCCATGAGGCTTTCTTTGTTGTGATGTCATTTTAGATATGGCAGGAAACTTCAGATTCACAATGGACCAAAAGGATATTGTTAGAATCTTGACAACAACCATCGATAGTTTCATTCAGGATCGATTAATCGACAAAGAACTAAGAGCTCAGCACAAAGAACAGTGTGCAGAGAGGTTAGCAGCTGAAGATGGAAGTTCTGAAAAAGACACTGAGGTAGAGTACTCTGATCAAGCAGTGTTAGCAAATCTTGATTGGGGTATCGAGGCACTTGAAGAAGCTATCAATACCTATAACACGGAAACTAAGCTTGCGAGACTCGATTATGCTGAGAAGATGCTGCAAGTTTGTGCAATGCTGAATCCTAAGCAAAAGACTGCTGGAGTGCCAAACTTCTACCTTTCAGCTTGGGCACATTTGAACCTATCATACCTATGGAAGTTGAGGAACAACATTCAGAATTGTGTTCTTCATGCCATTGACATGTTCATCGTTGATCCTTTTTTCGCTCGGATTGACTTTGCTCCAGAACTCTGGAAAACTCTCTTCCTTCCACACACGAGCTCTATTGTAGGGTGGTATTCAGAGGAGAGGCACAAACTTATGATGGAAGTAATACCTGAAACTTCTGATTTTTCAGTCACAGCTGATTTTGATCAACTTTTCAATGAATCCTTGGTATTCTCTCTGAGGCCAAATCAGTTAGATAAGTTGCAAAAACTGGAGCAGCTTTATGGAGAGTCTTTGGACGAGAACACGCGGCTATATGCAAAGTACTATAAGGACTGCATGAACTCTGATTCCACTACCTCAGGCAAGAAGGTTGTTCCCATGTTGCCAATTGCTGAGCCGCCAATGACTCCTTTGCATGAGTTGAGCAGGTCGGTTCCAGATTATGTGAAATTCGGTCCGATTTTGCCTAAGAGTGCTGGCTTTTCTTTGATGTCAATGCCAAAAGATGGTGTAAATGAAAAAACCAGGTAGTATTTCATGCATGTGTTTCATTTTCAGTGAAAATTTTTACTTCATTTGAGCCTACTAATGCATGTATCTTTTTGGATGCTGAATTTCAAATTTTCAACAGAGATAAACCATCGAGCCATTCCAAGGTGGAAAACTCATCTATATGGGGTACTAAGGTGAAAGAGAGTTAATTATATTTTTATTGCAAATAATATCTATAGCTTTAGATTCATGGTTCTCAAGTAGCATAAGTGTATAGCCCTTATGATAATTTATGATATGTAGGAGAGCATCATTGAAGAGAATGAAAATGAAAATGAAAATGAAGAAGATTCAGATTCTGATCTTGATGATGCATCTGTGGGTTCTCCTAACAAAAATAATGTTTTCTCGCCTGAAAGGAAGGCGATCAAGGACAATAATATTGAGCCAAAAGTGCATCTATCAAACCAAAGGAGTAAAATATACTCTCCTAGTATCTCCTCTCCCTTGGACTCTCCAAGAACTCCTCAAGACAAGTCGTCATTAAATCCTCATATGCGCAGCAAAAGAGAGCCGAAGTACTTGTGCTTATTGTCTAGTCGTTTAAGGGATTCGATCATTTCTGACTCTTTAACATCATCACCAGACCTGAGCACTGATCACATTATGAACTCTGATCATGAAATGATGGTGTGCCTCTTATGATATCTATGACCCTATATGTTAATAATACTATTAACTTTCTATTATTGCTAAGTGTGAATGTGATTATCAATTTTTATGTTGAAGACCATAATTTTTCTTTGGAATATAGGTGAACATTAAGAAGAAAGACTATAATCGAATTCCATGTATGAGTTATGAAAATGAGGATAGCCTGGTGCTAAATGACAGGTAACTATATTAATATGTTCTATGATGCTCTTAATTATATAGTTCTTATCCATAGCATAGAGCATTTGATAAGTAATAATCATTATAGGTTTCTTAGTGCTTCAATATCTTTGGATGCAGTTCTTTTTGTGAAAGTGATGAGGGATATCATGGCTGCATTTCATTGCCCAAAATAGAGAAGCAGACTACCGGATCAAAGCCGCCAAAAGATTTTGTATGTCCAATCACAGGTCAGATATTTTGTGATCCTGTTACCCTTGAAACAGGCCAGACCTATGAAAGAAAAGCTATTCAAGAATGGCTTAAAACAGGAAACACAACATGCCCCATCACGCGACAGCCTCTATCCGCAAGCATGTTACCCAAAACAAACTATGTTTTGAAGAGATTGATAACATCCTGGAAGGAACAACATCCTGAACTAGCTCAGGAGTTCTCAAATTCTAACACTAACACACCAAGGGGTTCTTCTTGTTCTCCATTGCAGAAAGACAACTCAATGCTGTCCATTTTACAAAGAACACCCGACTCAATGACTCATAAGAACAAAGCGGATTATATCATACAAAGGAGCAAGAGATTTATACAGGTTGCTGCAACATCTCCAACTAGTGTGCTATCTCAAGCTGCAGTTGAAACAATCATGAATTCCATGAAACCATACATTTCAAGTCTCTGCACATCAGAAAATTTACAAGAATGTGAAGAAGCTGTATTGGAAATTGCTAGATCATGGAAGGATGCAAAGAGTGATCCTCAGATTCATTCTTATTTATCAAAACCAACTGTCATAAACGGTTTAATGGAAATACTTTCAGCTTCTCTGAATGGAGAAGTTCTGAGGACAACAATTTACATCCTTACAGAGCTAATTTTTCTAGACGAAAGTGTCGGAGAGATACTTAACAGTGTAGATTCTGATTTTGATTGTTTGGCTGCTCTGCTCAAGAATGGTTTGGCTGAGGCAGCACTTCTGATTTATCAGCTAAGACCAGTTTTTGCTCAGCTATCAGCCCATGAGCTTATACCATCTCTAGTCCAAGTGATTCAGAACAAAAATGAGGAGTTGGATGATTTTCAATTAGTTATGGACCCGAAAGATGCCGCCATAGCAATTCTTGAACAAATATTAGCCGGAGGGGATGAATACAGCAGGTCCCTTAATGCTTTGAGTGTTATTTCAGCAAATGGAATTCCGGCATTGGTAAAATATTTCGAGAGGATGGAGGTAAGGACGTCTGTTGTTTCCATACTTTTGTGTTGTATGCAAGCTGAAAGAAGTTGCAAGAACTTGATAGCAAGTCGAGTCGAATTGTCTCCTGTTCTTGAATTATTTCATGGTGGAAATGATAGTGTGAAAGGCGTCTGCGCAGAATTTCTCTCCGAGCTGGTTCAATTGAATAGGTAATTAAAAGCTTGCAGCTTACTTGTATCGCAAGCAAATAAAATCTTCCTTCCTTTCTATTACTTTTCAAGTGAAATACAGTTGTTCCTTTACAAGCAGAATCTAGTGTGTCAATGTTTCCTGCTAGAAAATGAGAGAAACCTTATTTATTTGAGTACTTTATTATGTTGACATGGGAAGGTGTTGTTTGCAAGAAGATGTACGTCTATTCCAATTCCTTCTTCAATCCATTTATTTATGTTTTCATTTTCATATTGTTATCATTAGGAGAACTTTCTGCAACCAAATCTTACAGATAATCAAGGATGAAGGAGCATTTAGTACAATGCATACGTTTCTTGTATATCTTCAGATGGCTCCAATGGAGCATCAGCTTGCTGTTGCCAGTCTTCTTCTCCAGCTTGATCTTCTGGTCAGTCTTTGGAAACCAATTTCTTGTTACATAAATGTAGTTTATGCTCTCTCGTCATCTGAGCATTTTTTATCTTGTCAAATCTTTAGGTGGAGCCACGAAAGATGAGCATTTATAGGGAAGAAGCTGTAGAGACACTAATTGAAGCACTTTGGCAAAAAGACTTCTCAAATACTCAAATTAAGGCTTTAGATGCTTTACTATATCTTATTGGACATGTCACTTCCTCAGGAAAGTCATATACTGAAGCCTGGTTGCTCAAGATCGCAGGATTCGATCAGCCTTACAACGCTTTAATGAAGGCCGAACAATTGGGACAACGTGACAATGATTTGGTGGAAACAATGGTTAGGAGCTATGAGGCATTTAGATTTTCTTTTGTTTGAAAAATTGTTGATTTGTTTTTCTCCAACTGACACAAATGTTTCTTGCATAGGAGGATGAGAAAAATGCATTGAATTCTTGGCAGAAAAAGGTTGCATTTGTACTTTGCAACCATGAAAATGGTTCAATATTTAAAGCATTGGAAGAATGCTTAAGGAGTACTTCCCTAGAGATGGCAAAATCTTGCCTTGTTCTGGCAACATGGCTTACACACATGCTCTCTACGCTTCCTGACACCGGTATAAGGGACATTGCTCGTGAGTCATTGCTTGATGAATTCATAAATGTTCTACTGTCATCAAAGAACATGGAGGAAAAGATTCTTGCTAACCTAGCTTTGAATACTTTCATTAGTGATCCAAGTGGGTATATTTATAATAATTATAGACATTATCTGTGTCATCTTATCAAACAAAAGAGTTCTAAACTGAAAACTTATGATGTTTCAGTTGCTCATGAAGCACTTGGAGGCTATGCTAAAAGCATTTATAGGACCTTGAGGAAGCTAAAGAAACATTCAGCTGCAGCAGTTGATATTATGAGAACCTTACTAAACTTAAAATCTGTTGATGTGGTGAGTCGAATGGTGATTCATGATATGATTCATTACATGCACTATATCAAGGGTCAATTGGACTTTATACCCTGAATCTTACATCTTGTGCATAGCCTTTAAACCTTAAAAATGAGCAAATCAACTTGATTACACTTTCCTAAACTTTGGGTTATGTGCAAATCATTCGCCCTCCCCCTAAAACTTTGTTAAATATGCAAATTTGATACTTAAACTTTGATAAATGTATGTTATTTTTGTTAACAACAACAACAAACCCTTATCTCACTAGTTTGAATCGGCTACATAGATAAGATGTTGTCATTGAGTCCTATCATCTATCATGTCTATAGTTAAACTATTTACACGGGGACCTTCTTTGACCATAGAAATTACCATAGTGGTCAAGCTACACATTTGGAAAAAGTAACTAACAGAAATCTCTATTTCACAGACTGAGTTGTGGAGTTGTAAAGAGGTTGTTGAGTTAGATTTGAGCTCAAACGGAGAAGTGCTTTCTTTGCTTTATCTGAATGGTCAGGTCTTGAGTGGACACTCTGATGGAACTATCAAGGTAGGGTGTAGGGTGTCCTAACCAATAGAAAAGTGTGACTGAAATCCATGTTTGGCTGCCTTTCTTTCTTGAAAAACTATCACTTAATATGTTGAATAACAGGTATGGGATGCAAGGAAGAGAATACCAAGAATCATTCAAGAAACTCGCGAGCACACAAAAGCTGTAACTTCTCTGTGTTCTTCAGGTGATAGACTCTACAGTGGTTCCTTAGACAAAACCATCCGGGTAAATTACCTTCTTGTTAATTGTTATCATGAAAACTAGTCTTATGTTTGACTAATCAATTTTTATTTAAAAAAAAAGTTAAATAGCTCTAGAAGTACTTAATTTAACTTAATTTTCAAGCTCCTTGTAGTTTAAAATTTTGTATTTTAAGTCCCTATAACTTAGAGATGTTGAAATCCAAACCAAACCAAACAAAACTGCTCATCCAATCCAAACAGAAAACTAATCAAATTATAATAATTTAGATTGAACTGAATCCATCTTTCACAAACCACTCGAATTGGATCAGATTTCGGATCGACTTTTTACAACTAATCTAATCCAATTCAAACCGTATAATATCATTATCAAACTTTATGACTACTTAGAATATGTTTAATTTATTATATATTTTATCTTATTCACGTATTGTTAATATTTATTTTTATGAATGTAAAATGAGATATTTTTTTTATTTTCATCTTTCTTCTGGTTGAGATCTATTTTATAAACAACTAAACTTAGGTCTAAGGGTAAATACTAATTATATTGATAAAGTTCACTGAAATAAGCAAGACCAAAATGAGTTTACTTCACAGAGAAAATAGCAGGGTATTTTCTTGTGGAAACTGCAATGATTGAAGACCAATATCTTAGCAATATTTGCCATCTTGATAACTTCCAAATTACTTCTTGAATCTCAGGGAACTACTTCAATCATATTATTCAGTATGAACTAATCAATAAGACTTCTTATGTGCAGGTTTGGACTATCAAAGCCAATGAGATTATATGTATAGATGTTCATGATGTGAAGGAGGCAGTGTATGAGTTAACAGCAAATGCTAGATTGGCATGCTATGTGTCTCAAGGAACTGGAGCCAAGGCAAGCCACTATATATGTTGCTTGAACAAATCAAATCAAATAGAAAATCAGTTTCATCGTAAAAAGGGTATGATTAATAAGAACTTCAGATGTTAATTACAGGTTTATAATTGGTCAGAGGCTCCAAAGCATATCAATTTCAGCAAGTATGTGAAATGCCTTGCTGTTGCCGGCGACAAATTGTATTGCGGCTGCTCCGGTTACAGCATTCAGGTATGCATCATTCTTCAGTAGCTTCAAATTCTTGCAGTTCCTTAAGATAAAATGTACCAAGTACCAACCAATATAGATTATATGGAGTTGAGATCCAAATAATTTAATTCTATAAAAACATGCAAGGCTTCTGTTGGAAAATTTCCATCACAAAATTTAGTGAACATGTTCAGGAGGTTGACTTGTCCAAACATACATCATATTCATTCTTCTCTGGTACAAGAAAATTATTGGGAAAACAAACCATACACGCCCTTCAAATTCATGATGGTTTCCTCTATGCCTGTGGATCTTCTGTTGATGCAACTGCAGGAAAGGTGCATACATGCCATTTCTAATCCTATACCAATCATGTTATTCTCATCATTACAAATAAAAAAATTTCTTGCTAAGCTTGAATAACTTTTTGATGTCAGATATTTTCACTCTCCACCAAAATGGTAGTAGGATCACTATCGACTGGACTCGACATCCATCGTGTAGCCATCAACAATGACTTCATATTTGCAGGTACGAAGTTCGGCACCATTGAGGTTTGGCTGAAAGATAAGTTCACCCGGGTTGCTTCCATCAAAATGGCTGGTGGTAACACAAAAATCACATCATTAGTATCAGATGCGGATGGTATGATGCTTTTTGTTGGTTCCTCTGATGGAAAGATCCAGGTTAGTTCTTGATCATTACAGTAATCATGATACTAGAACTTAGGATGCATTTGATTTGCATTTTTATTTTCTGTTTTTATTTTCAGTATTTTCTATTTCCAGAATTTTGTGAAGAAAAAAGAGAAAACAATGAAAATGATATAATCCTTTTTTTGTTTTCACTACCCATTTTCTCCTTTTCCTTCACAAAATCCTAAAAACAGAAAACACTAAGAATGAAAACAGAAAATAAAAATACAAACCAAACGCATCCTTCTTTCTTTGTTTGTTTTTTGGCAGAGAATTTAGCTATTCATTCCAAGTAATCCCATTTTCTCCATGGCTTGCAGGTTTGGGCCTTGGATTAAGCACATGAAACAAAAAGTATAATAATCCTTTTGCCACATGTAAATGAATTGTTTATGAGCATCTCATATGATGGTCATTTACTCTACTTGCACGTTTCATAGGAATTCAATAGTTAAGAGTATTGTTCATTTGATTATACTATCTAAATAAGATATTCTTTGTTGAAGGTTAATGGAGCATGTGCAGATTGAGCTATATAGTATGTGGGAAAAAACATCAAATTCCAACTATGAAGTGAGACCAAGACAATTTTGAAGTGAAACTTTGATACAAGATCTATGTTTGGTCCACCACAACTGTGTTTGATTCACAAATGAGCAATTCTTATAATGAAAATTCCTTAATCAACCACAATACTATATTTGGGGGCCAAATAGGCATATTCTTATCCCATAAAAGTTAACATCATTATTATTGCATTTTGAACCTTGAAAGTATGATAATTAATAATTTAACACTGAATTTTCGCCCCATTACTCAGCTATGCACTTAAATAAATTTAAAAAAAAATGGACACTTGTGAATAAGCACCATGTCTAAATTTACACATCAATGATGAAACTCATCCATGAAATTTTTCTCGCTATTTTACCTCTCAAATAAACATAGTGTTAACTTTGAATCCAAGGGTCAAGGAATAAATGTCTAATATATTTTGAAGTGTTCGTACCATGCATAGCTTCTCACAAGTTAACTAATGTTAAATGCAAGTTCACTCCCTGATGATTTATTTTATTTTCCTCTTTTTTACCATTTTTCAGGTAGGTTAACAAGATGTACTATAATACAAAACATAAGTGATCAATGATCATTCAGTAGAACAAGAAAAATATATATCACCTTCATAACAAATTGTAACTCTTCCATTACTAAAAGTTTGAAAATTAGCCATACAAGGCAACTACACAGAAAGGCTTATAATAGTTTAAATATAAGGAATGAATCTAGGTGTGTGTGCATTGAATTGTGAGTTTTTTATGAATACAAGACTATTTTTATGGGTAAGAACATTACATCAGAAAGAAGAGAGCCCTGCAATTTTTCTGAACTTCTCGTAGGATACCCAGAATACAAATTGCCATGGACCTAGCCGAGCCCATGTCGGGAAGAATCCTTTCCACAGTGCTTGAATTCCTTCAACTTTAACTGTCTTTACCAAGCAATCAAGAGAGCTAATATACAAGACTTTCCCTTCCTTGGCCACTTGATTCATCATCCTAGTCTTCACGACATCAGCCGGACAACTTAAAGAAGTTGCCGCAAGACCTGACATGATGGAAGCTAATGTGTGGGCGTAAACATTATCATCAGCTATCCTGCTTCTAATAACCAATTGTTTGGCATGATCATAGCATGCTAATTCTCCCATGTTCACCAAGAACGCTCTTTGGACATTAGGCAAAACACCCTTCCACAGCCCTTTTAATCCTTCAGCCTGAACAATCTTCCTAAAAGCATCGAATGGTCCCGAATATCGAGGTTGAATACCGTGCCTTGCCATACGGCCATCAGCTTGCATCCGCACCTTGACAAGATCGGCTGGACTTGCTACAACCTGTATAACTAAGAGTAAAAACCTTATGGGTAAAACAAGGAATATTCCCAAAAAATTGTATCTACTGTTTGTTGGAACCAGGAAATTCATCACTGTAAGATAGCATTTTATCACAATGCGCGCCATATCCATACCATGTAGCTCTCACCTGAGCCATGCAACCACTGATTCCACCAACAAGAGCCTTGCTAAAGATAGAGAGTGAAGCATTATCAGCTGAAACCACACTCCTCATATGTTCATACCCGACAATTCGAATAGGTGTGTAGAATAGGTGTCTTATGATTGCTGGAGACCAGCCTTTGTAAAGGCCAAGAGGACCTTGTTCACGGATAATTTCTGCTGCTATTCGAACTGCACCAGTGGGTCGGCTTGAGGAAAGCGACTCACCATGGAGCTGAAGCCTGGTCTTGATCAGGTCAATTGGGAAAGTTGTAGTCTCAGCCACCATGGCTGACAGTGAAGTAAGTAAGATCTTTGTGTGAGCATTATCACCTCCACCATGTTGATGGCCTGATTTCATGGCTATAGGATTCACGAAAAAATACCTACAAGTCTGTTTTGAGGCAATTGAGGAACCCACGAACTCATGACAGTTATAATTTAAATGATATCTTTTGGCTCTAATGATACCTGCACTTGGGAGATACTCATCAGAAACAAATTCATGTTACCGATTTACAGCACCCAAACGATTTGTTTTGAACCCTTTGGGGCGATCAGAAACTCATACGCAATGATTGATATACGATAATGAATATAGAAACCATGCCAAAGATTTTGCATTGTTCTTATAAAATGCAGTGTTGCTCTGGTACTTGAAGGGTGAAACAAAAAATATTATATCAGTTGAGAAATATGGATTGAGCAACTATTCATTGTTTTCCAGTTGCCACATTTATTTGCAAGAAATTGAGAGTAATACCAAATTTTGCTCCAAAACAGAACCAAAAAGTGGGTTATTGGAGTAGGATCATTTAACTCAAATATCAAATTAAATGCTTTGATAAACTCATAATTAACTGGGAAATCCAACTAAAATTATCATATAAACATAAACATCAATGTGAGGCTCTTCCATCTAATTTAGTAGTATAAACTAATCATCAACAAGAACAACACAGTCACAATCTTCAATCACCAAAAAACAGAGGACAATTGGATCCAGGCATAAACAGGGTTCGACAATTGTATTCAAAATCACCTTAAAAAGCATTTGGGGCTGCTCATGATGACACAATCGTTAAACACAAGCGTGTTCCTTTTTCCTACCGTAGGAACAGTGAGAACCGAGAACAATCATAGAGAGTTAAAGAGATGTATTATAATACAGTATATTGTAATAAATGGTTCAAATTTTCATGTTAAAATTGTGAACAAGGAGCAATTGAGAAAAATAATAATCGAAAAGGCAGCTTTCCGAAACCCTAATTTCCTTTCCCAAATAAACTTTTCCCTGACATGTTTCTTAGATCTGTTTTTGCCGGAAAAGGAAAAAAAAGCGCTCACTATCTTCTTGGTTTTTTTATTTAAATAAAAATTATCTTTCCTATTTCCTAATTTAGAATTATAAATAAATTATTTTAAAAATAAAATAAAAATATATATATTTTTTTTGTAAATTTCATCCCAAATGGTATTGTTTGTTCTTGCTTTTCACGGTATTTCTGACTTGGTAAGATAAGGAGGTCGCAGAATTGATCCCTATTTAAAAATGTATCGTACTATTAAAAATTTAATTTTAATGTATTAATAATATAAAATATTTTATACAGTTATATAATTATATTTATTTTTTAATTTTTTTAAATGATCATTCAGGTTAAAACTAAAGAACTATAATTTAAATATAATAATTTTTCTTTTTCATCTAACATTTCTAATTCGAATCTCATCTCATCCTAATAAAAAAAAAAGTGTAAAACTATTTATACTTATATTATATTAAAAAAAATAAGTCACAAAAAATATTATGTTAAAATTAAATTCAACTATCAATAATCAAACTGCTATAAATGTAATGCAAAAGATTTTGGCATCCATGTAAAAAATCCAAATTAATTGAGGAAATAAATATCGTACTGTGCTCTCTAGATTTTGGATCTGGACCACTCTCATGGAGAAAATTCCAGGAAATTGAGAAAAAAAAGAGAGAAGAGAATAGAACAATTTTCTAAATATATAAGACGGGATAGTAGTACAATTTTTTAATTAAAATTTTCAATTCTTTAAAATTTTTTTTTCTCCTACAAAAGGGAAGTGTCATTCTCGTTTGAACATTTTCCAAAGATTTCATTTTCATTTTTTCACAATTATTACTACTTTTTCTTATTTTATTCTCTCTCTATTATTCTCTCTCTCTTCGCTTAAAACCCTAATTCCCCTTTCTCTCTCCCTTCTCCCTTCTCTCTTTCTTTGCGTCCTTGGAGCTTCGAACGAACAACAGACTCTCCCTCTTCTACTCTCTCTCTCTCTCTGATGGCGACAGAAGAAGAGAAGGAGAACAACAAGAAGAACCCTTACGGAGAAGGGTTGGGAACAGGAGGGAAGTTCCGAAAACGCCCCTTCCGAAGGACCCAAACGACGCCGTATGATCGTCCTGCCAACTCCCTCAGAAACCCTACAGCCGCCGCTCAAAGAAATAATGAAGGATGGTTCTACAAGCTTATCCGCGATCCCGCACAACGCTTCATCTTTCAAAGCGCCAACTCTTTCTTCTCCTCTATCTTCCGCAAACGCCTTCCCCCACCTCCTCCTCCTCCTCCTCCCCCTACCAATCCTCCTTCTCACCCTTCCTCCTCTAAAGGTTTGTTTTTTATTCTTTTTCCTCCTTATCTAAATAACTAATATTTTGTTTATTACTTTTAATTGAAGGGTTTCTCAATTCATTCGTTTCATTGCTTGTTTGTGAATTGGTTGCTCTGTTTTGTAATTTTTTAATTCCTTGCCTAAATTTTGTAAATTTGAGTGGTTATTCGTTTTTGAGTGTTTTTTCTTTTTGCTATGCTTTTTGGGGTTTTGTTATTTGACGAGGGGAACTTTTTATGCGAGCTTTGGTTGCTCGCATTGAATGTTTTAAATTAATAATTGATTGTTGTCGTTTCCGTGGTGGTGTCTTCAGTTCCTTAAAGCGCTTAAAGGCGGAGGGTAGGTTACTGATTGTTTTCATCATGCTCTTTTGAAGTAACCGAGTTATTCATTGTTGGTTTGAGCTTGGTTTGTTGATTTGCCTAGAAGGATAGAGCTTTAGTCTTCATCGTTTATGGAAATATTAAACATAGTTCGTTGAAAGTGAAAGAGAAATGGCAGACAATAGAATATCCCGTTTACTGCGATGAGTTGCCCCTTGCTATCTTGTTCTACTTAAATGTGAGAGAAAGTTTGTGCTTGCAGTCTCCAATCATGACTCTGCTGTCTGTATTGCTGATCATAAGGTCTCAAACCCTTGTCCATAAGATCTCCAGTCAAAGACTATTTCTTAGTGTTTGTCATTTTCTTCTAAAAATAGTGATAAATTGTTGCAAAACCGTGATATGGGTAATATTACAGAAAATTAGTATTCCATTCGAGTCTTTGTCCTGAAGTGTTTTTTCTACAACAAGTTTTCCCCAAATAAGTGTTTTGACCTCAAGTTTTTAACATTTCATTGGTGGAAGCTGGGGGATTCTGATGACTGTTTGAGCTGCATTGCACTTGAACTATTTTTTCGCTCTGGAAGCTAGGAATATAGCTCAATATGGATCTAAATCTGTTAACTTGTTTCAAATTTCCCATCCAATATTGCTCTTGTATGCCCCTGGCAGAACAGTTGCTTTATTTATTGCGAGTTTTCTGTGAATTTACCAAATATTTTGTTGGGTTGCTATCGTCTGAAGTGAAATAAATTAATAAAGTAAATCACTAACTTACAATTTACGGACCTTTTTTTTTTCATTTTCTTTTTAGACACAGAAACAGAACAGGTATTGCGGGATAATCATCAAGAAGCTCCATTTGTAAGTATGCATGCTTCTTATATGTTAATTAGTGGCATCTGAAGTTGATATTTTGTACCAAATTATAATAAATGAATAATAAATTTGTATCAGGTAAGTTATGCCTGGTGTATGGTTAATTTTGTAGTTGGCGCCATTTTTTAAATCCTCTCTCTGTAATATAAAAATAATTTTAAGAATAGTATTACTATGTACTCATTTGGTATTTCTTTATTTCAATAGCTAAATTTCAATCTGGATGTAAGGGGTTCCATGAAATGTTCATTGGTAGCTCGAGGGGTAGCTTGTTGCATAATCATTTTAAATTTACATTGGTTATTGTTCTTGGAGGTGAACTGTTTATTTCGCCCTGTACATCATTTTAATTATCATATTGAATTTAGTTTTCCTATATATTGTGTGGAAACAGGTTGGAAACAATTCATCTGGCAAGCAATATGTAGCACATCATGAAAGTGATGTTCAGATTATTTGTTCTGATGGAGAGAGTTTATCTGAACTTGAGAAACTATTAAGGCAGAAGACTTTCACCAGGTAAGTTTATTATTAGCATGTGAATGAGGAATTATTGTTTTCTTAGTAACTACCAGTTAGCTAGCTTGATTCGTATTTACCTCATGGTTTATGTGTTTGTATAATCAGTGATCTTATTTTAAAAAGCTTTATACATAACTTTTAGTTTTGAAAATCAATTTAATTAACTTCTTTTGAATTCTTCGTGCACTTTTGCATTCTGTTGATTTGCGCTTTTCGTATAATGGTTTTCTTTTACAGTTTTTTTTTTCCGTTCATAAGATACATCTGATTCTACCTTACATTTATTGGCTGATTTTGATTTTATCTTACATTTATTGTTTCTCTATATATTTTTGTATGTCCTGTGTAAATTGAAGTTAACATTTCAATCGGTCTAATTTCATTCTTCCTGTTGCCTATGTACGGTGTATTTTCTTTATTTGGCTTTTTTGTTTGATAAAATTTTACTGTTCCACAGATCTGAGGTTGACCGGTTGACAGCACTTATGCGGTCAAGAACTGAGGATGCACCTGATGCACCTACCCAAGAGGGTGAGGAGAGGAAAAAGGACATCGCCATGGAGCCAAGGTTGCCTTGCGAACCAAAGGAAGAGTATCCCAAAACACTTCCTCTAGATAATGTTGATAAGCATCTTGCTGTAACCCCATATGCCACTTCAAGTGTATGATTACTTGTCCTCATACTCTTTCCTTTGATGCCATCTAATTGTGATTTTGTTGATAAACTACAGGCTTATCAATTGTGCTCCCTCTCACATAGATTGCTATGTAATGTCACTAGGTTCCTATTGAGGATGTTGCTTCACCTGCAGAGCTTGCAAAGGCATACATGGGGAGTAGGCCTTCCAAGGTTTCTGCAGCTATGTTAGGTGTCCGAAGTACTGCTCGGAGGGATGATTTGACCTTCCCGAAAAGTGAAAATTTCTCTCTTAGTTCATCTGTTACATCAATTGTGCCGAGGAATACTAGACATGCTGCGGTTCATGAAAATGGTTTTGTGACCCCAAGATCTCGTGGCCGGTCTGCAATATATAGTATGGCTCGGACACCTTATTCCCGACCTTATGTAACGTCAACCCTCAAGGTTTACCTTTTTCTCAATGACACTTAAGATTATAATGTCACTTGGAGAAATTGTTATATCTGCTATATTTGTGTTCAGGGTGGTCGGCTTGCTGTTGATGGTGAGCCGTCATCATCTACTCAGTCTGCATTGGATCGAGGCATGCTTTCTGGATCCATACCCGGGGTAAAAGCACTATTGGTTTTATGCCCTTTTCTCTTGTGTTATGCATGTTACTAGAATTCATTTTGTTTTTATTTCCTGACTTTTGCAGGCATTAAAGCGTAGCAGTTTAACATTGGATAATGATATAGGATCTGTTGGTCCTATACGCAGAGTCCGTCAAAAGTCTAATCTTCTATATTCTAAAGGTAGCAGCTCTCTGTCTATTGCTAGGAGTGGAGCTGGCGGTGATTATTCTCAGCAACCATCATCCTCAAGTCAGAATCCTACTCTGATGGATGAGAACGTGAATGACAGTAAGCCTGGTACGAGCTTCCCCGCTTTACCCACAAAATCAAGTGAGATGGCATCAAAAATACTCCAGCAGCTTGATAAGTTGGTCTCCCCTAAAGAAAAATCATCTGAATCAAGGCTATCAACGGTGAATGACATATCACCAATGAAATTGTCCCCTTCTATGTTAAGAGGACAGGCGCTTCGTAGCATGGAAACTGTAGATTCATCAAAATTGCTGGAAAATATGCAAGATAATAAATTAGATGGAAAAGTTGGAAATCTGTTTCCTGGTGGCCAGAAGTTAACCTTGCAGAAAGACATAGTTGAAAATCGTCCGTTGAAGCTTAATGCTCCTTCTGATGTAGATGCCACAAACCCAAAGAACCAATTCATGTCTAGTGCAAAGTCTGTTGATTCTAGCATGATAAATTCCGTTTCTTTCCATCCACAGAAGAAGAGTGCATTCCATATGAGTGCGCAAGAGGTAAGAGAATCAGTATTACTTCCTATTTGGCTGTTTATATGGTACAGACTATGATATGAAGTGTTTTTATTATTTAGAGGTATAGGTTGAACTTGGATCATTGATTATTCAATATTCTTGTCATTCTTCACCCAGGATTTCTTGGACCTGGATGATGATGCATATCCTAATGGGGCTGTGTCATCTTTTCCTGCTGCTGAGAAAGAAACAAGTGGCTCAATCGCTACGGCAGAGAAAACTACCTCTCTGACAGGATCTAAAAATTTGGCAGTTGATGGTGAAGGTTATGTTGGGGCTGCTGCGACTAGGGTTGGTGAGAAGGTTGATATATCAACATCTATAACACCATCTATCCCTGGGGCAAATAATCCAGTTACAGTTGGAATTACAGAAGCTACAAAAATAAGTTTTGGTTCTGAGAAACCTGCTTCCCCAAATGGGTCTGTTGCTAATCCTGCCATGTTTAATTTTGCTAGTAATGTGGTTTCGTCCACTGCTACTGGTGCTCCAGCAGACAATCTAACCAAATCAGCTCCCATATTTGGTTTGGAAAAGGTTCCGCAAGTGCCATTTAGTTCATCATCGCCTGGCGAAGGATTCAGTCCTGTGAAGTTTGGTGCATCTGACTCAATGGCAGGAAACTTTGTCAGGTTAGTATATGTAATTGGTTACATCCTTTTAGAGAGCCTCTACTGCAATTCTTCAATTTGTTTATATGTCTATGTCATTTTGTGTGGGGGTTTGTGAGAAATTATAGGATGTTTTTAGGGCACATGTCGAATGCTGCACATCTTATTCACTGAATGTCATTTCATCCTTAGTAGGTTGGAGAACCCCCTGCTAATAGAATTATTAGTTAATCATAATTTTCACTCTTAAAAGAATATAGAAAACTAGTGTTTTATGCATCCAACACATCCTACTAGATACTGTATGTCTGACTGTACTCCATTTCTAGGTTTTACTATATTGTTTCTGTTGGATGAATTAGATAAAAACTATCATAGCAAATTTACGGCTATGATTTGGTGAGGTAATATGTCTTAGGCACTTAATATGTTTCTGTTACATTTTGTTGGGGGAGAAAAAACCCAGCCTCTGAATGAGTGATCGCATTGGGTCTTGGGAGTATATCTTTCCTTCATTTTATTGTCCTTTTTTAAATTTTGGTCTATGGTACTGTCTGATTTCTGTAATATGTCATAGCGAATGTAGATTGAACTGTTCTTTGGTATCACATCTTGTATTTTGAATGTGTTAAAATGACTCTGTGTAATCTTCCTCTTGATTGCAGTTCAACGACAGTTGCTGGTACAACTGATTCTAGGCCCAAAGTTCGTGAGTCTGAAAAAGGTGGTACTGAGACCAACAAGGATATGGGATTTTCTGTAAGGTCATCTGGACCTGCTGTTTCTCCTGTCACATCAACATCACCCACAAGTATATTTACTTTTGGCCAGAGTTCAACATCAAGTCAAAATAATGGGTCTATTGCTTTAAGCCCACCAATGTCTTCACCCTTTTCTTCTCTTGGATCAAATAATTTTGCCAGTCAAAATATATTCAGTAGCTCATCCCTTGCAGCAAGCAGCACCAGCACTAGCAATGCTTTTGCATCTGCTGGCTCCATAATGACAACCAGTGCTGCTGCCATGACTGCATCAAACAATTGCAGTTCTTCCACCCCGTTGGTGTCATCTTCGACTTCAAGTTCAACTGCTTCCATTTTCAAATTTGGATCCACTCCTTCCCTTTCAACAGGTTTTCCTGTATCGTCTTCTGGCACAGAACCTCTGGAAACTAAGAGTATTAAGGATGGAGGAGTTGGTAATCTTAGCAGTTCTGCCTTTTCTAGCTCATCTGCTGCTGTTGGAAGCACTGGTAGTGGCATTTTTGGGGTCAGCTCTTCGTCAAATAGTCAGTCTCAGGGTTCTGTTCTAGGTGCTACTGTTAGCAGTGGTTCGATTCTTGGTGCTCAGGTGTCTCCTGATAATAGTCAGTTTGCGGCTTCTACACAGAGCCAACCTCTTTCATTTGGTTCATCTGCATCAACTCCGTCCTTTGGGTTGGCTGGGAGTACAACCTCTTCAGGGAGTTCTTTGTTTACTTCATCGAGTGCTGGCACCACAAGTACTGGTTTTACTTCTGGGAGTTTGTTTGGTTCATCTGGATCGTCTCCATCCTTTGGGTTAACTGGGAGTGCAGGCTCTTCAGGTAGTTCTTTGTTCACCTCATCCGCTACTGCCACAGGTACAGCTTTTCCTTCTGTGGGTTCATTTGGTTCATCTGCAGCAATCCCATCCTTTGGGTTGACTGAGAGTACAGCCTCCTCGGGAAGTTCTTTTTTTACTTCCTCCAGTGCAGCCACAAATTCATCCTTTTCTTCCGGGGGTTCATTGTTTTCTTCCTCAAGTCCTGCCACAAATATTTTCAATTCTGGTTCGACTTTTGGACTTGGTGCCTCGGCTTCATCCTCAGCAGCCAACTCTAATAGCTCCAATGGTGGTACAAGCACTGGTTTGTTTGGTTCTTCTACATGGCAGCCCAACAACTCGCCATTTGGTTCCACATTTAGTTCATCATCTTCGACCGGCTTCTCCTTTGGAGCATCTGCCATTTCTACTGCTTCTAGCAGTTCACCCTTTGGAGCATCCACTGGTTCTGTTATGTCTACCAGTTCACCTTCGATGTTTTTATCAACCAACAATGCATCAACTCCTCAATTCTCATTCACTTCAGCTGCAGCCTCTACCTCCAGTCAGAATGCCTTTGGAACTCCTAACCCCGTCTTCTCATTTGGTTCCACTCCTGTTAATAATAATGATCAGATGAGTATGGAGGACAGTATGGCTGAGGATACAGTTCAAGCAACTCCACCAGGGCCGGCAGCTCCTATATTCGGTCAGCAACCTCCACCAGCTCAGTCAAATTTTGTATTTGGAGCATCAACTCCATCAGGAGCCAGTCCTTTCCAGTTTGGTCAGAATACTGCTCCACAGAGCCCTTCTCCATTTCAGGCCTCTGGCAGTCAAGAGTTCAATGCAGGTGGGAGTTTCTCATTGGGCACGGGTGGCGGTGACAAGGCTGGTCGACGGATGGTGAGAGTTAAGAACAAGATGCGGAAGAAGTAAGACTACTTTGTTTATGAAGATGGTAACTTCTGCACTGCTGTGGTGCTGCAGACCTGCACCATACAACAAATAAACATGCTCCAAAGAGTGATTGCGGGATATTGCTGTTGGCTTTGCAATATGAAAGTGCTATTGAAAGCTAATCAAGATTTGCAGGCTTTTCAGAGTCTTCTTTCTCCCTTCCTTACTTCCTTATTCTTATAGAATGAAAGGCTAAGTTTTCCCAATTTTGTAACAGTATGATATGGTGAAACAATGTGCTGAACTGTAATGGTTTTAGGTCAGAGTTGATGTCTTGGTCAGTTATCATGTTCACAAAGATCCTTGTATTGTTCTTATTTGTAACATAATCAGAGTTAGGTATGGATTTATGTCTTTGCTGGTTGTAACTTTGCAGTTCCAAGTGAGCAACCTGTGAAATGATTATAACCGCTAGGCGTTCTGGTCTTTGTTTTGCCATTTATTTTGCGAGAATGCACGGTTCTCTTCTTGATTTTGGGTCCACAATTGAGTTTCGTTATCATTTTTTCCTATTAAGCTAAATTAAATCCTCATGAAAAAGGGATTTAGCAAATATTTGAATGCTAAATTCGTTTAACTTTGTTATATGTAGGTCATGGCAAAATAGATCTAGTAATATTTAACTTGTTATATGTAGGTCATGAATTAGTTTCTATCATTGATTATATATTCTTTGTAGGGTTGTTCCGATTTTTTATTTAATGACAACGTAATATATAGTAAATTATGATTTGAGAAGCACATTTGTGAACTATTCTGGACATGATTTATTATTTTGATTATTACCAAATGAAAATTTTCTTGTAGCCAACACAATTTGTTTTTCCTTCCTAGTGATATGGTGTGCTGTTATTGTAAACACGACCCGGGGGTAAGGGAACCCTTGCCTCGCTTCCTTGACTTCTCCCACTTGATAATGACATGGTTCGTTCTCTATCATGTTTATTATACTTGATAGCACCATGGAACATACTATTTGCTTCTGCAGTGAATGTTGAAGGACTTGTAAAGCCATGGTCATCTGGCACCGGCACCTTCATATGGGGTGAGTAGTTTCTTTTACTTTCTTGATACTGATTTAATCGCGCCTGAAGTTCCTTACGAAGAAACTCTTCTCGTCGAGTTGCTTGTAGATTTCTTAGTGCAGACAACTTCTCATGGTACTCTTTGTTTATCTCAAGTATTCTCTGCCACAACATGCATCAAATTTAAGATAGGCAAAGAATCTTATCAACAAGCATAAGCATATAACGTTTATTTGTTTTCATGATATCTTTGTTTTTATTGGGGAGATTGTTTTAAAATAGAAAATTATCAAAGTTAATACTCTAACCCCAAAGAAAGATTAATATTATGGACTACTCTAATAAACACTCTTCCTTTCTTTGTTTTCTCTAATATAACACTATCTATTAAATACCAACCTCGGTATGCCTCGCAAATTCTGCGTCCTCTGCATCACTCCGTTCTCTGGCTAGTTTTGTGATTTCATCTATAAATCTTTGTTCAAGGCCCTCATAAGTTGGTGGTGGCGGGGTGCCCTCTTCGTATCCAATTTCCATGTCTTGTTCATGACTTTGGTCGAGTTGTTGTGCGGCTTGATTCAGTTGGCTAAACTTGGCATCAACTGTCTCATCCTGTATGTAGGACCTTACCTCAATGTCCCCTTGAACTGCATCATATAATTTGCAATGTATAACACAATTCTGCTACTATACATTAAAACATAAATAGTAGCTAAGTTAGATCAATTCTGGTGCAATATTTGTAAGCAAATTCTTTCAATCCAATAGAAAAGTTAAACAGTCCTATAAATAACTACTGATTTTTATTTTTTGAATCTCGAGTACACTCGATTGCAAGTACACAGTAACACAGCCATCTCCATACCCAAACCTAGTAGGTTAGACCAATGAATCTGCACACAGCTCATGACATCATAGAGTAAGGTGTTACTATCCAAAGAAACTTCCTATTTTGCTGCACACAGTGCATTCCTTCAAATTTTTTACATCCAAAATCGATCCTACATCAGCTACCCCTTAGCAGATATTTTAAGATTCAACTAGTTCAGTTAAATACATAACGGTACAGATAAAAATTACATAGCTCACAAGGATGTACTTAAACAGCATTAGTTGATAATACATGCTCTCAATCATTCAGATACCATACTTACCTTCGCCATATGGAGGAACTGGCAAGCCATATACGCTTGATCTATATTTATTGCTCGGCAAATAAACCTCTACACTTGAAGTTTTATTCTCAGTAGAAAACAACTTTGGCTGTCCTGTAAGATAGTTTCTTACAGAGTTCTGCATTCCGAGTTTTGAATTCGAAGGAAGTTTACAGAATGGACTGAGAATCAACAGAACTTGCTTGTAGTTTTATTCCTAGTTTTATTCCTTCTTCGCCACTAAGCTTGATTGCTTGAACCCAGAAACCTAAATCTGAAATAACAACAATCAAATGTGAGAAATATCAAAACAAGAATGAAGTTTCAAAGCCATCAATGAGAGATGGCCCCAGGAATGAATTGTTCCGGAATCTCTCTACAAATCCCTATGATCCACAAGATTTACATTCACCAGAACAGTTCTGAATTAGAATAATTCTCTTTGATGCATACATCTTATCCTAACATTATCTACTCATTTAATGCAACATATTATCTCAATAAAAAAATGAACTTTATCCTATCACAGTTTCAGGTTTCATTTCCTAATTCTCAAACTAGGAAATACAATTTCCCTATCACAGTAAAAAATTGAACTTTTATCATAAAATGTGGGTGCCCTAAAAAATTAACACGAGGCTAAAATGTTTCTTGTTTTTCTTTCTCATCTTCAAGTATTTAACTAACCAAATTAAGCTTAAGGAATAATTGCTCAATTAACATGGATCAAATTCAAATAGCAGAGTCCCAAAAGCAGTTTTTGATCACACAAATTAAACCAATTAAAATAAGGAAAGAAAAAAAAATTAAAAAAATAAAGTGAGAAAAGCATGCCTGAGTGGGTCGTAGCGTTTCTCTTAATCTTCGAATTTTCAATGTTTGTGCGAAGAAAAAACGTGAGGAGTGTGAATTATGAAACGAAACTAGACAGAGAAAAATATAGAGCTACAAGGACCAGGGTTTTATCATTTATCGCTGGTTTATATTGTATGAATATTATTGGTTTGAATATTCTTGTGCAGTGTGTTTTCAAAAAAAGAAAAAGAAAAAACCTCATTACAAATATCCAATTTATGTTATTAATACTATATTAAAATTAATCCCATAGAATAAAATAAATAAATAATAGTTGTATTAGCGAATTAGTTCACTTTTATTTATTAAATATATATTAATAAATAATAATAAATACAAAATTATATTATTATATTATATTTAATATTTAATGAATAATATATAATTATACTAATTTAAGAACATATCTTCATTATAATTATATCAAATCAATATTTAATGCACTATTAAACTGCCTATCAATTATAATACGTAATTACTGTACATAATAAAAAATTGCCTTAATAATAAGTAATTTACATATTTATTTTTGTTTTACTAAGGTCTATAAATAGTATTTTTCTGTGGTATATGAATCTAAATTTGAGAGTCAACTCATAATTTTATATTTAGTATTTTTTTTACTACTTCATAAAATAAGAATGTATTCTTCGTTTTTGTTGATCCTTTTAAGGTACAATTTATAATTTTTTATAATATTTTTCATATACTCATTCTATTATATTATTTTTTTAATAATTTATTAATTGTTGTTACTCTAAGTTATTCTTATCGTCTAATGTTCCAGTTCGATTGTCTTTTACCACAATCGTTTACAATGTATCACATCCATGAAATACTTCATCGAGTTGTCTTCACTGATTCAGGTTCCAACTATATGGATGTAAACGTTCAAAGAAGGGGCAATAATCTCTACTTTACCGAAAGATGGTTGGATCTACTCACCTATTATGACCAACCTAATGGAATGTGGTTAAAGTTAGCTTTCTTGGGAGGAGCTCGATTTTTGATCGAGGAATTGCATCCACGGAATTTTATAGGGCAAGTTCAAGTTTCATCCCTTCCATACTTTTTACGTCTGCCCGAAAATCTTCAGAATGGAGCACATAATGAGATTGAATTCTCTCAGTTTAAGTTTAGTTTTGCTAAATTCGTGACTTACTCGGATATGCAATTTCAACGATTGTTAATATATTTAAATTTTCTTATTTTAAGTTATTCATTATTAGAATCATTTTATAACATATTGTGATTTTTTTCAGAAATTACCGATTTTCTTTTGCATGCATGCAATGCCATTGAGAGAAATAAGGGTTAGTTTGGTTTCTCGGTGTGGCAATTATATACCTTGCCGCATTAATGGATAGCAGATGATGAAGCTTATTTAATAAGAGAATGGTTTGAATTTGCACGAATTCTAAATGTTGATATTTACGATGTTATTTCAGTTGGTTACCGTTACGAGAATGACTCTATATTATACCTGACTACGAACTAGAATAGATTCAATATTGTTTAAGTAATTTGGTTTTAATATTAGTATTTGATTAAATTATAATTAGAAAATTTTAAATTATTACCTCAATTTATATATTATGAGTATTTTTCGTGGATGTACTATTTTTAAATAATTTAATAATTAATAAAATAAAGTGGTGCCAGATATATTATTTAAGTTTATTTTTATCTTTTATTTCTTTATTTGTATTTTCATTATATTTGACAAAAAATCTCTGCCTAAACATGTAGTTTTTGTTGACCTAAACACAATTTAGTTGCCAATAAAAACCGATTTTATCTATAAAAAATAATGAAACATGTATCTTTGATATTATATTAATATAGTAAGTAGACATTATGATATAATAATATCTTTAATTGTATTATAATTAGCTCATAAATAATGTATGATTATATTATTTTAGAAAACTTTTTTCATTATAATTATATCAAATCAATATTTAATTATAATAAAATATGTTAATTATAATTAAATCATAAAATTATAATAATTACGATAGTTATGTTATATATTTTAATCATTTATGTAAGTAAATAAACTAGAAAACAATCAAATCAAATCATGATGGTAAATAAATAATATAAAATAATATTATATATTTAATTACATTATAATTAGCTCATAAATAATGTATGATTATATTATTTTAGAAAACTTTTTTCATTATAATTATATCAAATCAATATTTAATTATGATAAAATATGTTAATTATAATTATATCATAAAATTATAATAATTACGATAGTTATGTTATATATTTTAATCATTTATGTAAGTAAATAAACTAGAAAATAATCAAATCAAATCATGACGGTAAATAAATAATATAGAATAATATTATACATTTAATTGCATTATAATTAGCTCATAAATAATGTATGACTATATTATTTTAGAAAAATATTTTTATTATAATTATATCAAATCAATATTTAATATATTATTAAAT
>NC_029780.3:104141641-104200004 GCF_000817695.3 Arachis duranensis
CAACAACAACAACAACAACAACAACAACAACAACAACAACAATAATAATAATAATAAGGTCTATATGGTACATGCATTATATTTTAAAAAGGTAAAATATATTTTTTTTAAAAATTAGGGTATCAATAATTAATTATGATTAATATCAATATCAATAATTAATTTTTTGTACTACTAAAGGCTACATATAGTGTTTTTCTTTTTTGTAGAATAAAAAAGGTTGTGATTCATAACATTTTTGTAAAGTTATATCGTATGGATACAAGATTAATTAGATAACAAATTGAATTTTAATTGAATTAATTAGATAACAAATTAAATTTTAATTAATATGTTTTATTTTTTGCTCATATTTTTTTATTAATTATTTTACTTTTTATATTTACAGTAATATTGAATGTAAAAAAGAAAATAATAATATTGAATGTTATCTATTTTATTTATTTAGATTCATAATTAAATTTAATATATTTATAACAAGTAGCTAGGATTAATAATAACATGATAGTATAATTTTAAGTTGTATAACATAATAAAAAAATATAACAATTTATGTATGCTTCCTATATAGCAATAATATTATATATATTTATATATATCCTCTTTTAGCTCTTTTCTAAAAATATTGGCATATAATTAATATCGATAACATATATATTGAGTAAGTATCTCCATTGAAAATATTTGTTAACTATTACCTTGTATAATTAGTGTGTGTATATATATATATATATAAGGATTAATAGTGAATTGTTACAATTATTTATCATCTAGAAAATTCGTACCTCAGACATAAAACTTCTTCTGTTTATTATTTTTTATACCTAAAGGATACTAACTACGATTCTATCAACAGTATTACCTATGATAGATTATGTAATGAAAAAGTTTGAAAAATAAAGGCAAGAATTATAAGGTTATGAAAAGTCTCATCCAAATTTGACAAGAACAACACGACTTACATAGAAATTGTTCTTATGGATGATAAGGTAAGTTGATTATTTTTCATGATTCTTTCAAGTGATGCTAGGTCCATTTTATAAATATTTTTTGTTTATATTTTAAGTTTATTTGATAAATAAACCCTTACACGAACTAAATACAGTGCGATTTTATAGATTTATAAGTGCGTGCTAATAGCCTTTATATTTAATTTGTTTTAGAGTGTGATAATAGCCAATATGTTTGTTAGTAGATTTAACTATTACTATATTATTTATAATCACATTCAGTATATATATCTGATTTATTGAAGAAAGTAGATTATTAAAATCGATTAATAACTATTTTAGAGTTAATTCAATTAATACTAAATTTAAAAAAAAAAAACAAACAATGCATAACATATTAATTTTTTATTAATCAAATTATTATAATTTAAATTAATTTTAAAAAATAATTTAAAATTATAATTTCAATCTTATCACGTGCATAATATCGTTAGTGTTAGCATATGGTGTATTAAATAAATTGAATGATAGAAACACGTAACTATTTTTTTTTCAGTCAAGATTTAGAAAAATATATATTATAATGTAGACTTGCAATATCAGTATATTAATAGTGAAGTGGAGAAAAAATATAATATCGTATCAAATTCTTTTAAATCATAATTGTAATTTATGATTGAAATCATAATTTCAATATTTTAAATGGGATAATTTTATTTAAAAAATTCATAATTCAAACATAATTCTTATACGCTTAATAGTTACATTTGAGTTAATATACTTAATATTATATTTAAAAAAGAATAAACAATACACATCATATTACTTATTTATTAATTAAATTATTATAATTTAAATTAATTTTAATAAAATAATTTAAAATTATAATTTCAATTTTATCACGTACATAGCACGAATAATTACACTATATTGGCAAATATTACAGTTTTACATTAATATGAACTAAGATTACACATTTTACATTTCAACTTCATAAATTTATTATTCACTATGGCTGTATAAAAATATGTGAATGGTAATAGACCATTATCTGAACCAAACTATAGGAATGAGCAACTTCAATGGGAAATTCTTTCTGATTCTCATTTAAACCCTATTTGTCATAAAAAATAATTTATATAATTATCTGCGTTATAAAAAATAAATAAAGACTAAATGTGCGAGCCTCTTCTTCAATAAAAAAAAAGGCAATTTCGATTTTCATTGTGATTCTATATTTAATTAAGAATTATGCTATACATACAAGTTTTTTTGGCTGATAAGTCTTAGACTATATTTAGTTTAGTGTTAGAAAGAAGAGAAGTACGTTTGAGTGCATTGGACGCTTTCTCTTTATGTTTAGGTATTTTTTTTCTCTAAAACGCCAACGTAAAATTGTAGCTTCTACATTTAAAAAATTACGTTAGGATTGAATTTATTTTATTTTTATCAATTCTACCCTTTATATTCTTATAGTCTCTTTAGTATTTAAATATTTTAAATATATAATTATATTTTTTATTAAATTTTTACTTTTAATTTTGTATAAAAAAATTATTTTTTGTTTGAGTCTGTTAAAATTTGTAAGTATAATTCTTGTATATTAATTTATTATTATAATTTTGTTATAATATAAATTATTAATCCCATTAAAAAAGAACAAAGTAAATAAAAAACTAATTATAATTAAAATTTATAGTTTAAAATAATATTAAATAAAAGAGATTTAAGTTGATGTCTATTTTAGTAATTTTTTATCTAAAAGTAATTTTAAGTAGTGTAATCCAAACAATATTTACTTTACTATAATCCATTTTGATGTAAAGATTACCAAACATAAATTATTTTAACACAAATTTACTTTTCATCAAAATCAAATTTGTAAAATCAATTTTATACAAACTCCCATTTACAAAATGAAATCCAAACACACACTTACAAGTTGAGTCAAGTCTAACAAAAACTACATTCAGCGTGATAATACGCGCATCACTCAACCGTTTCTAAAGCGCGCTCTCACTCACCATTATGGAAGACACTTCTTCTTCGCGTTCCTTCTTCTCCTCCTCCTCTTCATTCTTCTTCTCCTTCTTCTTTGCGTTTCTCCTCATTTTTTCTTCGCGTGTTTCATTTTCATTGTTTTTTTATTACTGTTGTTGCTGCATTTTTTTCTCCTCTTTCTATTAATTTTGTAATATTATGTATTTTTTTTCTTTGTTTGATTTTTTCTCCCAAGAAAAATTATAAGAAAAAGAAATAAGGAGATGAGGAAGAATAATCAGTAGAAGACGAGGAGGAGGAGGAAGAAGAAGAGGAAGAGTTTTAAATTATGCAGCATTTATCATAATAAAATTACACCTAAAAATTCCTAAAATACTCCCAAATATTTTCGTGTTACACCCAAATATCTTCGTATTACATCCAAATTTGCTACAAATACAGAAAATATTTTCTTTAATGCTGCATTTTTTTCTTATTTTTTTCTTATTTCTTTCTTTCTTTTATTTAAATGAATGTAAGTTCATCCTCTTCCAAATAATTTTGCAGCATTATGTGTTTCTTCTTCTTTTTTGTTTGATTTTTTGTTTTTATTCTTGTTAAGAGAGTCAAATAAAAAGAAACTTGAGAAGATAAAATAAAAAGAAAAAGATGAATAAAAAAGAAGAAGAAGAAGATGGTGATGATGATAAATAAAAAAAGAAGAAGCAATAGAAGATGAGGAGGAAGAAAATGAAGAGTTTTGAATTATGCAGAACTTATCAGAATAAAAATACACCAAAAAATTATTAAAAGACACCCAAATATCTTCTTGTTATACCTAAATATCTTTGTATTATACCAAAATTTGCTGCAGAAAAATGTTTCCTCTAATGTTATATTTTTTCTTCTGAATTGAACCACACATTAGCCACTTGATTGGATTCAAAACAATAATTAATTTCGTTCTGATTCAATTGACAATTTGAACCTGAATTATTTATTATCTTTAACAATGAGATAACTGATGATGGATGAGAAAGAGAAAAAGAAAAGAGGAGAAAAAATTCCAATGAAAAAAGGAGGAAGAGGAGGAGGAGAAAGATGTGGTGTTGATGACAACGATAACGAGAGAAAAAAATTTCGAAGAAGAAGAAGAAGAAGAAAAGGCACAGAGAGAAATGTAAAAACGCATGAATATAAATTACTTGTATGACTTGTATGGGAAAACACTTGTACGTGAAGAATAACTCTTTAATTAATTAAGATAAAGATAAAATAATTTAATTTTAAATTTTTTTATTTAATTAAGATGATGATTGTTTTTAACAAATAAATAGCCTTGTAAATTTTAACTAATGATCAAACAGGTTCTCTTATATATAAAATTGTTTGTAATTTTTGGATGTTTGACATGATTTTTATGTGAGCTTTGTTGACATCAGGTGTTGAAAAATACAAACATTTAAAGAGTTATTCTTCACATTTAGAGAGTATAGTAATCGAAAGAAAGGGAGAATTTCAAATCAAAAGAAAATGTCAAAGAGAAGTTTCAAAAACTCTTTTTAATTTTTTTTAATTCATTTCATAATGTTTGTCATCAAGAGAGAGATTATTGAGTTTGAAGAACTAACAATATATTATAGATAATGACTAAACATTATTATTGGGTTAAAAAATCAATTATATTTGTGATTAGTTTGTTAATTGTGTTAGAAATTAAATTGATAAAATAGGCCCAACAAACTAGTTAAGCCCAACATTGATTCAACTTAAATAAGTGTTCATACCATCGCTCTTTTTTTTTGAACACAAAACAAAAGACTCAAACTACAAAGTAATAAAGTAACCTGAACACAATCCTTATTGTTACTTTCGGCATTATCATAAATAACAAAAAAATTCACATTATTCCACTCTCTATAATTGGTCAAAGATTTGTGAAACAATTGTTGTACATTGACTTTCTTGTTATTAAATATCCGCCTGTTCCTCTCAATCCATACATTTCATCTACCTACAAAAAATCCTATGTGCTACTTGTTGCACTCTACCTTCCTTCCTGCCATTGACACCTGTTCAACTCTCAATCCAAAGAATGAGTGGCTGAACTATAGAAAAGAAGGGAAGAAAGAGTATGGCCCAAGAACAATTACAAATCTAAATCAGTGGTCAAGCCCATTCACTTGATTGCTAACTAAAGAGAATGAGTTTCCTTTGTTTCTGAACCATATCACCTCATCATTGAAACCAAACTCTCTATTCTCTCTCATCTCTCTCTCTTCCAACACCCACGTGAAAGCTCGGAAGAAAAAAAAGAAAAAGCTCTTGGCAAAATCAAAGAACAAAAGGGAGTTACCAAATCCAAGCAGAGTTCTCTTGAACACACAAAAGAGCTACTTGCATGCATCTCATGAGTTTACATGCTGATGTTGTATCATCTAATGAAGGGTCTAAAAATTCCACCCCTCTTCCCTCCATCCACAGCTCATATGCCTGAAATGATGAATCAAAACCATTTTGTGGATGATAACACAAGAAACAAATATTAGTCACAGAAAATAAAATATATAATCTAATAACTTACATATTCCAACAGGTTCATATTTTCATGTGGTCCATAGTAACATGAAGTCCTCTTCCCACTTATGATTTGCAACAGAAGAACTCCTACATAACCGCTGCAAAAACAAGTATGAACTCATTAGAGACATGAAGGATTAAGCATGATAAGTCATCATCAGTTCTAATTTTACATACTATGTCCCAACAATCCTGCTTGTGTTTGCTTCAAGGTCATATTTCCTGAAAATTCTTGCCATCCCAAAATCCGATATCTTGGGATTCATATTATGGTCTAATAAAATATTACCGGCTTTGAGATCTCGGTGGATTATGGTGAAATTTGAGTACTCTTGGAGATAAAGAAGGCCTTGAGTAACCCCTTCAATGATGTTGGCGCGCTTGCTCCAGTCTAAAAGAATTGATTTCCTTGGATCTGCATTGAGTTTAATTCTGAATTATTACTCTACAGAATATAGATGCAAAAAACACAGTCTAGAATAAACTCTGATTTCAACTCTGATCGAGTTTTCCAGCAAGACTAAAAGAATAAGGTATACATGTAATAACTTAATAGGGGGGCAAGTAATGTAACAGACCAAAGAGAAAATGATCTAAGCTTTTGTTTGGTAGGTATTCATAGATCAAAATCTTCTCATCCCTTTTTGTGCAGTAACCCAGAAGTCTAACCAAATTCACATGTTGTAATCTTGCCGTAAGCGCGATTTCATTTTTGAACTCTTCTAGGCCTTCTTTTCACAGCTATCTCCTCCCCCTTTCGTAATTTTCCCTAAAAATATTAGCATATAAGTATATGAATAGCTAGTTATCCAAGAGCAGAAGAAATGGGGGTAAAAAAGACAGTTTATTTTCCAGGAAACAGAAGCAGAAGTGCATTATTTGAAGGGAAATGAAAAACCTGAAGTATTCAAATTTTACCTTATAAACCGTGCCAAATCCACCCTCTCCAAGTTATTTGTTGCCATTTTGATTGTGAGATAACTGAATGCAGTCAAGTCAGAACCATTCCCTTCTACATGATCTTGTTCAGCTCCTGATAAACATTTCCTTATTTTGTATAATGCTTTTGTAATGGTGGCTGCGGTTCCTGCAAAATACAAAAGAATGAGAAATTGCAAAATATGTCAATCTTGTGATATGATTAATAGGGTGTTACTTTGCTTCATCCTTACCTCTGTGGCAGTAGCAAAACACTATTCCCAACAGAACTATGACAGTTATCAACAACCTCCTCTTATGATGATCTTCATCTACTTCTTGAGCTGCAGGATATTGTTACAAAATGAAGGGATGAAAATGTTATTGTAGAAACTAGGAAGAACATTGTATACACAGCACCACGAATATACAACCAATTATTTGCTATGCTGAAAAACATGATCATCATCCAATTTTGAGCAATGTTTTTTGATTGTCATCGTTGGCAAGTTGGAACACACTGTAGCCAAGAAGTCCCTTTTCCTTGGCATAAGAAACTTTGGCTCTGATTGAATCCACATCATCAAAATCAACCCAAATGGTGGCTGCAACTGTGAACTCATCCACCACAAAAGTGTTATTAAATCTTGAAACAACACCATTATTCCCGAAGCTTCTAAGAAAACTCTTTATCAACTTATAACCCATGGAACCGTCCCTTGTAATGGCAGGTCCTGATGCTGGTGCCGCGATGCAATTCTCCCCTTGATTCACAAGTGTCCATGCATATCCATGATAAGGCAACCCAATTACAAGCTTGATAGATGAGAATCCCCTTCTTCTCCATTCTTTGATACCAGAATCAGTGTTGTCCCAATTAGTTGGACCATACAAAGCTGATATTGTTCTTTGTAGGAACATAGTAATCATATGCCAGAAAATGCACCCAATCCAAGTTCCTCTGCAGGTCTAAGGTAGTAACCCGCCATCACTAACAATAACTCTGGTTTACTGGAGTTTCTTGCCTCAGAAGTTATGGCAGCTCGCCACTCCTCCAGAAGTTTCCCGAAATCGGCAAGCTCCGAAGCCGGTACTGGGGATGCTCCATTAAGTTCTAAGCCTTGAAAACCATGTAACCTTGCTGTTGTAATAGAAGAATGAATGAAGGATTTTCTATGAGAAGATTGGTTTAGCATTGAGAAAACCAGCCCAGATGGATAGAAGCGTTGAAACGGTTGGGTTTTGGAACTTAACTGTTTGGGTGAAGGCTGAGAACTTGTCAAGTTCAGAATAAAAATTTCTGTTGCCACTACAGTGCATTATTTTTTACATCATATTCCCGTCCTTCCATTATGCATTCATCTTATCTCTGAATTTCCATATTTGCTTTCCTTTTCCTACCCTTTCGATCCTCAAATTGTTTTCTGTTTTTCCTGCTTTCTGCTAATTCATTATCTTTAATTGTAGCCCCCTCTTTCTCATTTCTCCTTCAATATCTGCATTATAGTAGGGCCTGTTTTTGCTGTCCCTATATACTCTGGGCTTTGTCTTTCCTTTAATTGTCCTTCACCATGTGTAGTCCATTATTGTTATCTTTTGGTGGGTTTGGCTCAGTTTCCATGTAGATTGTATTTTTTGGTTTAATGGGCCTATTGGCTCATTTATTCCCAACCTTTCTATTTAACTTTTTTCTTATTACCTCTTAAAATTTGTTTATAACTCACCTAACTTCAAAAAATATCTTCCCAATTCTCCTAACTGCTCCAAAACTTCATTCTCTGACATAAATCCTTTCAGCTGCTGATTTTCCGAACCTTCTCCTACTTGCTCCTCTGCACTATGACTTTGCGCTACTCCATCTCCTTGATTTTCGCGCAACCTCCTTCCCTCTTTGTTTTCCAATGCTTCCCATTCCACCAGCTACACTATCAGCTGAGAACTGTAGATTCTCACCTTCCTTTCCAATCAGGTTGAGTGCACGCGCCTCTTCTTCTTTCACTTTGTTGTTTGAAGTTTTTTTCCCAGATCTCTATGCTTCCTTGTACATGAGCGGTTTCGCCTTGTTAACTCCAAGGTCAGTTAAATATTTGATTTACTTGGATCTCAACTTGCCATAACTTGAGGCCTCTTGTAGTCCTTCTTCCCATGTTCCAATAAGTTACACTTTAAACAGTAGTAGCTTTCCTAAATTCTTTTATACTTAAATTCAATTCAGGTATTTGGTAAGCTTTCTTTGGCCAGCCATAACCCAGTTGGTAGTGGCTAGGGGTTAGGAATGAAAAAAAGTCAAGCGGTCTGTCAGAGGCCTGCAGTTTAGCTTGTGTTTGACCTGCCTTGACCTGACCTGTTATAAAATAGGCACAAACTTAACCTCTTATAAAAGTCTTATTATGTTAATAAGCCAAACTCAGACTTACTAATTAGCTTTATTGGCCTGTCAAGTTGCCTGAACTTGTTAATACATAATTACATATATAAATAATTTTTTTATTATTAACAAAATTATAAGATATTTTAAATTTATTATATTTAATTATATAAAACAAACTGCAGGTCAAATTCAGGCCAATTTACTATATGACAGGCCAGGCCTGTTAAGAATAAAGCCTGACCTGTGACCTTATTATATCCATGGTTTTAAAAATCAGATTAGATCGGTCAGATAAACCGATTTGATCGTGAACCGAACATCTTTACGGTTCAGTTCTACATAAAACCGTAAAAAAAAAACGCTTATAAATTGTTGAACCGGCCAGGCAAATCGAACCGGGACCAGGCCGGTTTTCAAAAAAAAGAAAAAAACGCAGCTCACTCCTCAAGTCTTCAATTCAATCTATTTCCCCCAAAATCCAAAACAAAAAAGAAACCTTAGCAGTAGCCTCCCCCACCGCCGCTCTTCTGCCGGCATCTGTGGCGCTCAACACCACCGTCTTCGTCTGGGCGTCGAGCCCGAGTCTCCAACCCCTCTCTTCATTCACCAAGCGCAACTTCCATTCTCGAATTCGCCGTCCGCCGTCTTCTCTTCGTTTGCTCAGCCACGCTTTTGCCGCCGTTCGTCGTCGTGCTCGTCGCGTGGTCTCCGACTCGGTCGCGCTTTAGAACGAAGGCAATGACTTCATTTTTTTTCATTCTTTGTTCTTCGTTCTTTGCTTAAAAATCATCGAATGATTATTGAAAATTTGAATGTTTTGTGGTTTTAATTTTGTATTGAGTGATTATTTGATTATTGATTAGCTCTGGTTCTGTTGTTTTTCTGTTCTGCTATTCTCCGTCAGTAGGTGGATTACTTTGTTTTTCTATTTTTCTGTTTTTGTCTGGTAAATTAGAGAAGGATAGTGCATGTTGGGTTTCTTTTTGTTCACTGCTTGGAATTTCGTTGCTGAGAATTGTTCATGTCTAATGATGTGTCTTCTGATAATATGTAAGTCTGTTTCAGGTGGTTAATTATTATATGTTTTCTTTCTGTTAATTTTTAGTCCCTTCCTCCTCAACCCTCCCGACCAGAAACCCCTTCACCTTTCAAATTTGTTATTTTTGTCCCTGCCTGTAGAAAGCTATTGTAGAAGAGATTCAGCTTGATTCCTTTGTAGGATTTATTGGGTTCCTTTACCAAAAAGTTTTAATAGATTGTATTAGTAACTAATACCATTATTTAATGAAGTGATATATACTTGATCACTACTAAACTGGTCCAGCAAGGGGGATTATTCTCATATCTTGAAGGTGATTTTTCCATTATCATTATGGGGGATTTTTGTGGCATGTATGATTCCCTTACTTGCAAGAAACTGTTACTGTCATATTCCCTTTCAATGCTGTTGCCAGTCCTGAATGCTCAACATTAGTGGTTGCTGGGAGGAATGGGAATAAGAGTACCTATTCAGAAGACTGGCTTGCAATAATGATTTGCTAAACTGTGTGACTTTTCTGTATTAGTCTAGCTACATTGAGAAGCATTATGTTGTACTATAAATTTTTGGATTGGTTTCAACTTTCAAGTTTTCTCCAATAGGATTTATTTGAGTGAATTACATGATGCTACACATCCTGATGTCAATTTTAGCAGTTTTTGATGGCTGTAAGTAGTCTAGGGTTGTAAAGCACCACTTTGATATTAACTTTTATCTTAATCACTCCTGTTCAGGCTTCTCTGTGTAGCAGAATATGATTATCTTATTTATTTATCTTTTGAATACAGGTGTGATTTTGGACTTTTCAAGTTTAATTTGGAATTAAGAGAGCATTGTGTATTCCAGGATTTGTGTTAAGGCAATGTAGTGGGGAACAGTGGAGCTTTTTCTTAAATTTCGATTAGTAACAAACTGAATGACAAATTGATAATCATAAGGGTAAATACCTTTTCAGGTATCAATAGGCCTTGTGGAATAATAGAAAATCATTTTTGTCCTATTTTTGTTTTTAGTGTTTATTTATAATTTATTTATTATTTTATTATAAAACGGTTTTTCTGATTGAACCACGGTTAAACCAGTTAGACCAATAAACTAGTGAATCAATAACAAGCGGTTTGATGATCGGTCCGGTTTTCAGCTTGGTTATATCCAAAGCTACTTTCACCCAGAGAAATGATTTCTCCAACATATTGCTGCTTCTTGGATCCTCTGTTTCCATTGTTATTCCCATCTTGGCTCCAATGATTTTTGCAGTGTTATTGTTGAGATATGCCTGTGGAAACCCATGCATATGCACCCATAACTCTATTCTATCATGGTTTACTTCATGTATGGACTCCCTCTGGTTACACATCTGCAAGTTAACTAGCTGCCCTCTTATACTCCATGGTCCTCCCTTCAATATTTGAAGCCCTTTCCTCTGATCTTTGAAGCTGATAAGGACCTTGTTCCTTCCTACCTCCGAAATAACAACTGCTTATGGATTTTCCCATAACCCCATAATAGCATTCCTTATCACCTTGAAACTTAGTTCCTTATCCGATATCATCTTGCCCACCAAGTTGAAGCAGTCAGATTTGTGTTCCTCTTCTATTCTCTGGTTGATTGCAATCACTTTTCCTTTTATTGGTTCCAAACCAAAGGTTGCCATACTTTTGTGCTGTGTATTTTATGTGTGGTGTGTAGATATGCTAGTTGTGTGAGTGTTGGTGTGTAATACTTGATGATTCAGTGTTATATGTGGGTAAAATCTATAGCTAACCTAAAATATTTTCTTGTTGTAGGTTGGTTTTGCTGAAAGAGATGATATCAGAGTACGGGATCCACTAGAACCTTACGTTCTAAGAAGCTCTCCTAATGAGAGAACTCGCTCTCCTGCTGAGTGAGGGTCATGCGTTAGGACTTAGGACCTTCTTGTTTATTTGAATGTGGTCAAATGAATGTAATAAGATGATTTGGATCTTGGAATAAGGTGAGCGAGTGAGTGGAATTTTTTTTGGTGTAGTAAACGGGGCCTAGGCCCAAGAAAAGGATTAGACAGTAATATTTGAGTGAGTGGAATAATATGGTTTGCGAGAGTAAAGTGAACATTAAAAGCCCAACTTAATTGTATGGGCCAAGCCCAAGAAAAGTCAACATTCCTTAACACTACAGCTTCGAATTTCGATCCATTGGATCCCGGAGTGGCAGTGTTCTCCTCCATGGATCGCCGGAAAAAGAGAGAGAAAACGACGGTAACTAAACCCTCAACGGTAGATGCCCCCTTGCCACCGAAAATCTCACCTTCAGAGGCATTCATCGTCACACTTTCTTCCGTTTTGGGGTTAGGTTTAGCGTTCTATGTAGCTAATAGTGGCTTCTCTATAGACCTCGTCACTGATCCTTCTCGCACCATCTTCTTCATCTGGGTACCTTCTATTCCTCCTTAGTTATTCTCTTTTCAATGTTTTTGTAATGCTCCGTTGATTCCTTTTTTTGGAAGAAAAAAAAACTTTCTTATTGCCTTATTCTGCATCGTTTTTCTTTTTTAAATCCCAGCTTGTGGAGCTTCCAATTGTGATCCTTCTCTACAGTCGCTATCGACAGAATCCCCGGCAGTGCATGGTAGCTTACATTTTCTTCAAAATTTTCCCCCTTATATGATTGTCTGAACTTAGTCGGAAGCATATGAGAAAAAAAGAAAAAGAAAAAAAAATTGGAAAAGGCCTTTATCTTCATTTGATAGTGATAACAATGTAGTTGGGAATTCATGTTCATTGGACTTCAAAATTAAAATATTTTTTTCTATATTTTTTATATATGTTTGTTGTTTAATTTACCAATAATACAGCAATTTCGAGCACATGCGGTTTCCTCGTCTGGAGGATCTAATTTCTTAGTGTTTGGTTTTCGTGTGTCATGTGCAGTACCTGCGAGCCGTTGGACGTGGCTTGCTAGCAGTTCCAATAGGTTAGTTGAAACTTATGCTTCCTCTTTTGTCTTTGTTCTTGATCAATTTGGATGTCATTGCTTTTTGTGTTTGTACCATCCTTTTTGAGTTTTTCTTCACAGCCACTGCACTGCTGGCCTGTTATTTCCTTCAATAACCTGAAATAGTTTTCTTTTGGGTAGTCAATGTATTATAGATTGAGCCATAAAAGTGTTTTCTGGCATTAGAGTAGTTAAATCAAGGTCATAGGTTCAAGCCGTGTAAAGGCCACTGATGTGATTATCAGGTTAGGCTGCATATATTACAATCTTTGGATGCAGCCATTCTCCGGATTCTGCATTAATGCGGGGTACTTGTATACCAGACTGCTTTTTTTTAGAGTAGTTAAAATTAAACAAAGTTATTAAGAATCCTTTCCTCATTTTTATTTTACCTGTGTATTTTCCTCATCCCTATTTGTGTTGTGCTCTTTCTTTGCTGACTCATTTTAATTTTTTTTAAGCTAACTGATTCACTGTTTTTATTACAGGGGCGCTACTAAATTGTTTAGGAGCTATTGCTTTGGGGGCACCTGTCACATTTCAGTATGTGAAATAAGTGGTATATACAGTTTTTTGTTTTATGTTATTTCAATCTGCATAAGACTGCAACGCTATTGCTGTTGAGGAGGAAATAAGGGGTTAAAAGTATGTATGTATATTCTAATTGAAGCAAAATGTGTGGTATTTTATATAATTCTAACTTCCGCCACTCAGGTTTCTCCCAAAGACTGTAAATTGGTCTCTTATGATGTCATTGTTCACAGTGAGTGTCTATTTTATTACCATTTTCTTATTTTACATCTTCTTGAAGACTACTCAATTGTTGTTTTATATTTGACTTGTGTGGTGTAATGTATTTTTGTCCATTGATGTTGTGGGGGATACTTTGCATTCTTGAAAACAGTTTTCAGATGTATGATTACTAGATTTCTTTTAGGCCTGTGGCTCGTGATTGTGTATAAATTAAGTGTATAAACTCACATTTTGTACTATAACAGACAGTTCCAGCATCATGTGTTCTTGGTTCATCATGGGCTCATTGGAAGCGGATCTTTGCACAAACACAGTATGATTCTTGTATTTTTTGTTTCCTTACCATGTTTCTTCATTAAAAACAAAAGAGAAAAAACATTCTTACCATGCTGCACACAGACATTCTTGTATTTTCCTTACATTTTCCCCCCTCTCCTTGTATTCACATTTAGGCCAAATGGATCTGTAGAGTATTTGATTTGTTTGCCAGCTCATGGAGCAGTTATTGGGGGCTGGTTTGGGGCTTGGCCAATGCCACTTGACTGGGAGAGGCCATGGCAGGTAATCTCCTTTTTATGAACTCTTCTCCCATCTCAACTCACAAGTTACTTACCACTGGTCATGTGTCTATAATTTCTTCTATTCCTATGAAGAGAGTTCACTTTAGATGTAACACTACTCTTATACATACTAAAACTATTTTTAATCTGTTTGGCCATCATGATCTTAATAATGTTCCATTATTTGTTAGGAATGGCCTATTTGTGTGAGCTATGGAGCAATAGGTGGCTACATGGTGGGATTGGTAGCATCATGTGTCTTTGTTCTTGCTCATGCTAGATCGCAGCATGTCAAACAAACGTGAAGTCCCGATTGGCCACAGGAAATTTTGATTCATCTTCTGAATGAAAAATGGAAAAATTAACTAGTATTGGTTCAAATGCAAGTTAAGCGCAAGGAAAAAATGTTTGTCCCCTAACATTTCTAGTTTTTTTTTTTTTGGTTGAATTTAATGTATTTTTCTAATTGAAATCATGTACACATGTGGACAATTTCTTGTGCAAGTTTGTTCTTGGATATTTGGTTAAGTCTTAATTCAGAATTTTTGTGAAAGTTCTAATATTAGTCCAATCCAATCAATCAACAAACTGAGAATTGTAAGCAAATCTTTGCATGAACATTACTGACCATTGTACAAGAATGAAAATAAAAAACTACACGTCCAAAAGTTTTTTCCAGCACTATCTTGCTACAATCTGAGACAGTGTTGCTTCGTTAACCGAATAATGTTCTTGCTTCATAACAAATTCACCTTGCTCCTGGATATCTTTTTCTGTTGAAAACGCTGGCTTCTTTATTGTAGCAAGAATAGTTTCACTTCTTAACATAGAAGAAATTTCCAACACAGAAGGCCTGTCATTGGCATCTTCTTGCACACATAATAGACCTATTTGTATGCACCTCAATCCGCAAACTCCGTGCCTCTTCCTTCTTTCCACAATTCATAAGCCTGAAGAAACCAATTCCTCATTAGTCACAACCATGGACTTCTTCATTAAAATCAAACGAAACTATATAAAACATTAATCACATGCTATAGATAGTATCTTTACTTACATATTCCATCAAGGTTAAGTTTTCGTGCTCGCCATAATATCTTGTTACTTTGCCACCTATTATCTGCAGAAGTAGAACTCCAAAGCTATACATATCGGATTTTACTGAATACAAGCCTTTTTTAAGGTATTCAGGAGAGACATAACCACTGCATTAGAGAAAGAAAAGCAATATGATGTATTAGAAAGCTAGATGAAAAGAAAAAATCTTCTAGAAGAAATGTTTTAATTAAGTCCAATAAAAAGCTTACTATGTTCCAACAATCTTGGCCGTGTTTGCTTCTTGCTCATCTTTTGAGAATATTCTTGCCATACCAAAATCTGAAATTTTTGGTTTCATCTCACCATCTAACAGAATGTTGCTAGCTTTTATATCTCTAATCTAGAATATTCTTGTAGATAAAGTAGTCCCTGAGTAACACCCTCAATAATAGCTACACGCTTGCTCCAATCCAGAAGAAGCAATTCATGGATCAAAATGCTGGTTAATTGTCTTGTCCATAATTTATCCTTTGATCGTATATCATTTATATGAGCAGCTACTAAAACATCAAAACTTGAAACAATATGTTACATATTCACTCATTTAGCGTTTAGACAAGTGAAGATTACTGACCAAATAGATAGTAGTCAAGGCTTTTGTTTCGCATGTACTCATACACCAGCATCTGTTCTTCCCTATCAAAATTCAGTTCTTTGATTATTATTGTTGGTGGAGTTTATTGCCTCAGATTTTGCAGCTTCTCTCCACTCTTGAAAGAGCAGTCCCATGTTTTTCAAGTCATTGGTAGTGTTAGCAGAAACCCATGAAAGATCAAGGCAGTGTAGTTAGCAGCAGCACCACCAATGGAAAGAAGTGTAGATAGAGATGGATTGGTGTGCTTGAGAGTGGCTGTGAAAGAAGGAAATGATGCTGCAGCATCGGAAGGGATGGAAAGTTCATAGGTTGAAGCGTTGACATCAGCAAAAGCGCATAGGAGGTGAGTGTAGAGAGAAGTTTCTATGTTAGAAAACCGTAAAACCAGTAACCAGCTTTTATCCAAGAGTGTGCTTGGTAGAAGAGAATCTGGAAGAACATAGAATAGCGATGAGAAATAAAGGTAGATGCATGGTTATTACTTAAGGAGAATTGGACAGAAGAGCAGCTTCATTTTTATTATTATTATTATTACCTTTTAATTTGTTGTTATTCAAGGATAATTGGCGGTGTGGGAATGTTTCAAATGTGATGACCGGGTCTATCTCCTTATTCTTTCGTATTTGAAGTGGTTAGTTAAAATGTTCAATAATCTATATAGTATCTCGTATTATGTATGTATTTTATTTTATTTATAATTATTCAAATAAAATTGGTTGAAGTAATTTGTGTATAAAGAAAATATAAATATTCAGCTTGCCACTCTAGTACTCGATCACTCTATCTCTGAGGTTCTCTTAACAAGAGAGAAGCTACATACACTAGTTGACATCCGTGGTACGTGCTTAACAGCCATAAACAAGTTAAGTTAAAATAAACAAATTCAGATTTCAAGATCTTTTCTCTCTATTATTATTTAGTACTTTTTTTGGTGTCGTATTATTATTTAGTATGATACATTGGAATTCATCAAGAACTCTTGACTTTTTAGATCCAGTGTTTTAAAATCATGTCATGATACCATTCATCAAAAAAACTTCCGCTTATGAAAAAATATAACACTAATAATTATATTTCTAATATTCCATAAACTTCCATTATACACATTCTATAAATATTTCATTGACTCCTCGTACTTTTCCATTAACTAAACATGGCTTAAAATATATTTGTGTATATCAGCCAACCAATAAGAGTCTTATATGTAAGCAGAAAATACGAGAAAAGAAACGCACCAGTTTATCAAAAATAGATCTTCTTCAATTTTTTTAACACTTAAAAAAATAAAATATTTTTTACTATTAATTATATAAGTGGGATTAAAACTAAATATAAAAAAGAGAATAATAAAAGATAAAAGATTACAATTAATACCATCTAATTTTTTTTACTAGAAAGCATCTATTCTCCATATAATATTCATTCTTGTTTTCTTACTAATTAAGTAATTAATTGGTGCATTATTAAAGGATTGATGGAGAGTTTTGGATAAATTAATGTTGAGCATCATTGTTTTTATTAATAGAATATGTACTTCCTCATACATTATTAGAAAAATAATTAAACTTATTACTTGTATATGTATCGTAACTATTATTATTTATTAATTTGCTTTTTGGTAGGAGATTTAATTTCTTTGCAAATTTACTTTTACGGTTGAGTGGTAACACTTGAAACTTCATTTAATTATTATATTGAGGAAACGAAATAATAAATGAGTGGATATTTTTATGATAGTATTTTTATATAAAAATATTATTAAATAATTTAATATATTTAGTTAAATATATTTAATTAATTATCTAAAAATTTATAATATTATTTTTATATAAAAATGTGAATCAGGTAAGTATTTCTCTAATAAATATTAAGTCAAAGGAATAAAATGTGCCTCCAATAATAATAAAAGGCTTGCTTATGATTATGTAAAAGAAAAACACCCACAAGACCACAAGATATGAAACACAAATACCTGTTGCTCTCCGCGTAAGCTGCTATCCCAAGTATTATAATTAAACCATATATATTTCATATTTGATAATAACAAAAAACAATCAAAATTTATCTTATTTAAAAATCATTAATTAACAAATGTTTGGATATTTATATTAGTATGTATTGATTGAGAAAAGAGAAAACACTAAGCGGTTGTAGCAAGGGTGGAAGAGGTGTCATCCCCACTAACATGCCATGAAAAATATCCAACCATTCCTCTACCCTTGGCGTATGTGATCTTAGCAGAGACACTCTGAGTATCATCATAACCAATCCAGGTATTCCCTGCATAACAATAATTAGTCACATAAGCTGAGTGATACACTTGATTGTTTATGAAATCTCTAATCTGCCTATACGTCAGCAGCAGGAGCAAACAATCCATTATTATTAGCGGCAATTCCGAGTACACTCCTCCAGGGTTGTGGCTGTGTCGAAGAAGGATACCCTTCTGGAATGAACAGATCGTACACCATAAGGTTCAACCAGTCCATGTAGTCGTTAATGGCGGCGATAGGGTAATACTGCAACGAAGATATCTGGTTAGATCCAGCAACGGCGCTCTCCCGGTGTTTCTAGAATCTTCTAGATTAGCTGCTTGCCATTCGCGGAGGAAGGGTACTCCCAGTCGAGATCCACGCCTCCGAAGCCGTTGGATCTGGCTAGCCGGATGGTGGAATCTATAAAGGCCTTGCGGGACAACTTAGGGTTCCGGCGCTTGACGGTGGCTTGGAAGGTGTTGGGATCAAGGGCGGCGAAAGCACAGTAGAGGTGCATCCACCCCACTGTCATAGTACCAGTAACCTCCCTTAACTTGTCCCCATGCTTACCAAGTTTGCTGGAATAACAACACAACAATGGTTTTGAAGCTCGCTATATATTGCTATCTTTTTGGTGCCCATTATTTTTCTTGTTCACTTAGTAAGAAGAAAATGAAATCAATTAATTAAGTAAGCTAAGCAAGTGGATGGATTTGAAAATTGTAGATCTATGGATAATGTAAGATACGCACGGTAAGTTAATTGCTTGAATCTCTGTACTTATCAAATAAGATTAGTTATGGTCCTTGTCTTAAAAGTGGTAAAGTAAGGACATTATCTTTAGATCAATAGAATACATCACATGCACATGGACATGCATGTGAATGGGACTTAGCTAGATATGAAAATTTTGTGTGTAAGAGAGCAAATGCATAATCTCGCTGTGTATTATTTATTATTTTGTCAGTTTAATGTTTAAATTTTAGAATTTAGAATTTAAGATTTATAATTTTATTTTTATTAATATTTGTTCATTTAAATTAAAAATAATGGTAAACTTATAATATTAATGTGAAAGCCAATTAATTATAAGAACAAAAACACTAATTTATTCTTAGATTACCTAAGAATTTTTCATTACATGTGTAATTTTTTGTTATCAAGTTGATTTGAACAAATAATATGGATCACTTTATCATTATTACTTATAAGAATATTTCTTTGAAAAATTAACTTCTATATATCTTTAAAATATATATTAAGACTATTCTTAAAAAAAATTAAATCTATTTATTTTAATAAATATAGAATAAATGTTTAAAAAAATTAAAATTTTGTATATTTTATAAAAATATTTCTTAATTAATAATGTTGACGTAGCTGAACTTTTCACTTAAAATAGTTTTTATAAAAAGAGCTAAGCTTCTTGTACGAAACATTATTATTGATTGTGTAATTACATGATATATATTAGCATTTTAAATTTGTGTGTGTGTGTGTGTGTTATAGATGCATGTGGACAATCTGTTATTAAACAATCCCTACAGCAGCTTCAACAAATTATTTGCTAAACAATATTTTACCCTGAAAACTAAATTATTTAGTAATAGTTTAATTCATCGAACTTAATAAACTTACACAAAACTATAGCAATTCACAATTTCACATGAACGAACCAAAAGAAATAATATGTATCAGGAATCTCTCTTGTCTGCCGTTGCACCTTTATTTGGCTTCTTCCTTAATTATTATTTGAAAATAACGTTCCTTTTTTAAAATCTTTTATAGTATAATATATATTTTTTTAATAATTTTTTATTTTTATCTCTCTCGATTTTATGTTTAATTTTATTCTCATTTTAACCTTGGATGAATACCTAATAATTTTTTCAAAAAGCTACGAGGTTCTCAACAAAAGAAATATTCATTCCAGTCTTGATATTTAACTTCGTGAGATTGGTTAGTCCCTTTGTCAATGATCTCTTTCTAAATCAAGTATATCCACAAATGCAAAAGAAATATTCATTCCAATTCTCGTGTTTCTAGCATATCCACAAATGCAAAATCAAATATCCTTGACCTGAACGGAGTGTTGTATTTATAAAACGAGTCATACTTGAGCATATCTTCCAAATATTTTGCCTATATATAGAAACAAGAGAACAAGCTCCTGGCTCGTAAAGAATATTTGTATTTGTATTTTTCTCTTTCAAATTTTTATCTGCATAAGTTAACCGCGTCTTATTTAACATAGTAATGATTGTGGGTATGGGTGGCAACCTGGATGACAAACTACAAAAAGACGTATAGTTATACAATAAATGTAATTTTTTTTTTTTGCTAAAAAAATAGTACTTCAATTGCTAATGTGTATGGTTTTGTTGGTAACCTAAAATATTTATATTTTCCAGGTTAATGATGGTACAAGGATGTGACTTGCGTTGGATTTGATTCTAAGGCCCCACAACTTGATGCTGCGTAATGTCATTGAATCTGCTACCAGGAATTACAATAAGTATAAACAAAAGGAATTACAATAAGTATAAACAAAAGGAGTCAAACAAAAATTAAATAATCGTAATTGTCATGTAGTCATATTTAGATTATATTAACTACTAAGACTTGTTAGTTTCATCTCTTTTACTTAAAAAATTATTATGCACTATATTTTTTATGGACTCTTCTTGAAAATTAATGTTTCTATCTTTCGTTCGATTATAGTTGAATTTAGGTGAAGCTTAATTTTCACTCTAGTATTTTGATTCCTTGAACCACTTCTGTGTTGTAAGCTTAATTGAAAATTTGATACTAAAATATATTAAGCATTTTAAAATAAAAACAACATGAGAGAATGGTTATAATCTATTTTCTGAAAATCGGTTCGGATCGGCCGGTTGAACCAGTTAAACCATGAACCGTTACAAAAAACAACTCGGACAAATGTTAAAACCCCCAATTTCAAAAATCGCATACCAGCCAAGAACTGGTTGGTCAAACCGAACCGTCTCTTGGCCGGATTTTTGGAATAAGGGAAAAATGCAAAACTAAAAATGGTTCGAACTGACTGGTCAAACCGATCAAATTGTGAACCGAAGGGAAAAGCGGTTCGAACCAAGATTCTAAAAACCCGTTCGAACCAGTCGGTCAAACCGTGAACCGGTATAAAAAACAAATCAGTCATATATCAAAACCGAAAGATTTAGAAACCGTCGTTGGACCATCGAACCGGTTGAGAACCGGTCGGTCGAACTGAACCGGGACCCGACCGATTTTCTAAATTTGCTCAAAACGGTGCCGTTGGTTAGAGGAACCCTAACCAGTAACCAAAACGCGCAGCACCTCCTTGGCCTCTCCTCTTTCACAGTCTCACTCAGCCACTCTCCTCCTTCCTCTCATCGAGCTCCTCCTCACTCCCTCACTTCCCTCTCTCTGGCCTCTGAACGAACACACTGAAGAACGCAGAGAAGACAGAAGAGAACTCGGATGCAGCTTGGAGGAAGCACCAAAGCAGCCATCTCTCGTCGCCATTCCTCAACGTCCAGCCACCGCCGCTGCTACAGCTTTGGCGCAACGTCGCCCTTGTTCGCCGCGCATCCGCCTCCTTTTTGGCCAAGCTTCTGCGTCTGTTTTTTGGCCAACCCTTGTTCTGCCCTTTTTGGCCAACCCTTGTTCGAGCTGCTTAGCCCTCTGTTCAGTCCTCTACGCCGCGTGTTCGAGCCTCTGTTCCGCGGCCTTTCAGCCACCGTTCCGCCATTGTCTGCCTCTATTCAGCCATCTCCGTCGCGATTTAGAGCTCCTCCCTTTCTATTTCTTGTATTTGTAATTTTCTTGTTCTGCTACTAACTGGAAACTATTTAACTGGGTTGATGGATTCTCACGCTCATACATAGTTGCTGCCTCTCCAGAAGTTGTTAATACAAAATACTGACTTCATGTGTTGTTGGGCTTATTGAATGCCTGAAATAATGATTGCTTAACTTAAACTTAGAAGTTCACATTTTGCTTGGGTTGGGAATGGTTCTTATATGTGGTATACCTCACATAAGTAGAAGTTGTTTAGGCTTGAAGGATGGATGAAGCATTGGCCCCTTAACCTTGTATTGAAACATAATATGTCTAGAATCAAAGTGGCATTTCATGCATTTTCTTAGAGTATAGTCTTGATCTAAAAGTAATATTAGAGTGCCCACAAGAATCCGAGGGTATTAGTCTGCTCATCAGCAGAAAGTTGCTGAAGCTGATGTAATTAGGGTAATTTGGTTTGATGTATGTGATTTGATATTAGTTGTTAATTTTGACAAATTGTTTAATTCTTAATGGATGCAGCGCTTTGAGATAGTTAATGGTGTCATTGAAGTTGAAGGAATAGCAGAGGAGAAAACTGCAGGTGCTGAAGAGGATGAAGGTACTAATTACAAGATCACACATTTTCTTTAAATAGCATTTCAATTCATTCACTGATAACATTTTGATTTGGTTTTGTAGAAAAAGGAGTACCTGCTTTTTGGCTCAATGCAATGAAAAACAATCAAGTGTTAGCTGATGAGGTTAGTTGGTTCTATCAATAGTAACTCCCCCTTTTTTAAATGTGTATTTTATGTCTTGCAAGTTAGTTACATGTGCAGTTTTCTGCTGTTCTCTTATTCTTATGTTTAACAAAATGAAAAATTTGCAAACTGCATTCTTTTACCTCGACTGAACAAGTAGAAAAATTCTGCTTAGCAAATGCAGCCAAATAGTGGGAATTCTTGCAAGGGTGTTTTAATAGTAATCTAGTTTAAATAGCTTTTGTAATTCCAATTGTTTAATAAGAGTAATTAACTGTTGGAATTTCTGTACAAGATCTTGGTTAGCAGCTTGAATCCCAAATAAACTACAACAGCAGATAGATACATCAATCTATGGATCAGAAACTACAGTAACTCATAACATTAAGATGGAATTGAAACCTACAAATTATAAGATGGAAGATTACATTTACCTGAAAGAACTATTCTAGAGTGTTGTCAGCTTCACAGGGCAAGACTCCTTTTAGTAGCTTCCATATTAGATAAAAGATCTTTAATGTCTGCCTCCATTCTCCTTTTCATGTTGAAATACTCCAGATGTGCTCGTTCTAATGCTTGAAGTTCTTCGAGTTTCTGCCTATGCATTTTCTCTGTCTCACCCAGTCTCAGCTTCGCAATTCACTGAGTATACTCTTCATCAATTTTCCCACTCTTTGCAAGGGCAATACATTTCAACCCTTCAGCTTCTCTTCTTGCATCATCAGCACGTGACTGAAACACTTTAGCCTCTGCTTGTTTGATTTTAATTACACTCTCTAATTCATGAAAACAGAAGTCTTTTGGGACAATACTCATTTGCAGCTCAGGCGCCAGATTCCTTTTATCACCTTGATCAAAGCTGGTAAGGATGTTTGCTGGCCTTTCTAACACAGGTTTCTTCTTCGAATAAGTAGATTTCAGCCAAGAAGCTTCCTGGCTTGGCCCAACTATCCCTTTGATTTTCTTACTTCGTTCCTTCCCAGATAAGTTTGTAGCCATTGCTAATTTGGAAGAATCCCCATCTGAAATATGGACAACATGTAGGGTAAAAAGATGCAAACACAATTTAGCTTGAAAGCACTAGGAATTTAAACAGGAAAAAATAAAATCAAACTTAGGAAATAGCACAATCTGAGATCTGAAATAGTATGCTTTATAGGCAATTAGGCATGATACAAATACGAAAAACTGCAGTATTTGATATCTATCATTTGCTAACATAACTACATAAGTGCAAATGCTTTCAATATTGATGCTTTGATTTGAAGATTTCTGCTTTGCTTCAGCATTCTTGCTCTTTTCCTACTTGAAGATTGTTGATCTCCTTGCTTTATTTATATATAAATAATGTATTTTGATTAGTTTTCTCCCCAGTTTATGTATTTTGATCCCCTTGTATGTTTTGATTTTGCATCTGGAATCAGGAGTAAATATTTAAACTATTAGTCTCTAAAATTTGAACTATTAACTAATTTTGCAACAGGGTAATGGTCCAAGAGATTGAGATTTTAAAGATTGAAGTGATGCCAGGATGGAGAAAAGGAACAAAGATAAAATTTGAGGGCAAGGGTGATGAGAAACCTGGATACCTCCCTGCTGATATAGTGTTCATAATTGAAGAAAAGAAACACAATTTGTTTAGAAGAGAAGGCAATAATGACTTGGAAATATGTATTGAGATTCCTCTAGTAGATGCACTCACAGGGTGCTCTTTACCAATTCCTATATTAGGAGGGGAGAACTTGACTTTGTCATTTGAGAATACTGTTGTATACCCTGGATATGTTAAGGTTATTGAAGCTCAAGGCATGCCAACCCTTAAAAACGATGGGAAAAGAGGTGACCTCCATGTCAAGTTTCTAGTTGACTTCCCTAAAGAATTGAGTGATGAACAACGGCAAGAAGCTTTTAGATCATCTCTAGTAGGGAACTCATTTCAGTTCCTATTTATGGCCCACCTGTCATAAAAAGTAACTCCACATCAATTTTTGCGTCAAAAATAATAAATAGAAACTCAATGAATCTCTCTTTTCCATTATAAGGAACTAACTTTAATCTCTATTGTGGTCTCACTTAATTAATTAATTAAAGTAATTAAAATTAATATAATAATTATTTTTTTATAACAATATTATTTAAATTTATAAAGAAAAGAAACACAATTTGTTTAGAAGAGAAGGCAATAATGACTTGGAAATATGTATTGAGATTCCTCTAGTAGATGCACTCACAGGGTGCTCTTTACCAATTCCTGTATTAGGAGGGGAGAAGTTGACTTTGTCATTTGAGAATACTGTTGTATATCCTGGATATGTGAAGGTTATTGAAGGTCATGGCATGCCAACCCTTAAAAACGATGGGAAAAGAGGTGACCTCCATGTCAAGTTTCTAGTTGACTTCCCCAAAGAATTGAGTGATGAACAACGGCAAGAAGCTTTTAGAATCTTAAAAAATTGTTGTTAATAATGACCATAGTTGTACATTTGTATATTTTATATATATTGCAGATATGAATGCATTTGCTATCACTTAAAGACACAAATTTTCTGTTAATGATAGATATACAATTCATAACTCAATGTTGGCATTGGATTATTTCTCCATAAGAAATAGCTGATAATTATATATATTTGTGTATATAGAACCTATAACCAGTTAACCACTATTTTATGAATATCTTACTAGACTTCGCTATAAATTTTATTTTATTCTGCATTCAGCTCCTAAACTAAAAAGTTGGTAAAATAAATAAAAAATCTAATTATTCTTGAATGAAAATGATAATTAATTTTTATTTTATTATTTTAAAATTTTTTCTTATATTAGAGAATCTTTTTCCTCCTACTTATATTCTCATTGACCTTTATATTTCGACAGCCAGTATCTCGTTTGGAACTGTACATTCTTTTAAACATCTTTTTACCCCGTCCTTGATCATTAGACCCTCGTCCACGTTTATTACCACTTCGAACAATTTTCTTTGAAGCAGATTTATCTTTAATGAATTCACCATGCCCTAACTCTGCTGGTTTAACCTCTCTATTGCATTTGAAGGACGTATATCTTGAAGGAAGCTTCTGCTAGAAAGAAAGAGCGAGTTAAATACTTTGAGTTTTCATTATATATCATAAAAGATCTCCTGCCCTCCACCCATATGCTCAAAAGTAAAAAGTTAAACATCAGGATCATATGTTTAAGGAAGATTTAGTATCCACTATATTTCTTGCATTATAGAAAAATAGATCAACCTTTTAAGACCAAAATGAGGATTTAGTCGAAAAGAAAGAAAGAGAAAAAGGGAATCGGCTTCCATCTCATCGCTGGATCCCTGTTTTTTTGCTTGAAAATTTATGTCACAAGGAAACACCTTTTTTATTAGTGATACTGAAAAATAACCCCTTCTTGAGAAATAACACCAGCTTACATGCGGTTTTAACAAACACGATTCAGAATGTTATACACAAACCATATATCAACAAATGTGTATTCACATTTAAGCTTTGACCGCAGAATCCGAGATGGCTTCTTGACTCGTTTTGCTTAGACACCTACGAATAACCTGCATTGTGATTTCCAGTGTTCCTTTATCTGTTTAAGCCTCTCTACCGTTTCTGATTGAGCCATTTCCTCCCAGTATTTCTGGCAGCTGTACAAGTATTTCAAACATTAGCTTATTAATAGAGTTATAAAGGATACACTGTAAGCACTACTCCAAAATTGAAAGTTAAATTCTTTAGAGCTATAGATTCAAAAATTATTAGATACTATTAAGGGTCTGTTTATGTTAGACTCAATGAATGCAAAATATGAAAATGCACATGAACGGGATGAAAGGTGAATGAAATAGAGGAATTAAGCAAAATTCAACAATCACCAGTAGTTACAATGACGCTACCCCCAGCTTCGAGTCCTGGGAGAATGACTCCATTTCATACTTTGGTAATTCTCTCTCTCTCCTTACCCCTTACCTTTTATTCCTCTGAGATCCTAACTAACTGCCTATATGGATTGACTATCATGCTCTCCCTCTATTAGTTCATATGGTAATCCTTCATCCATGATGGGGCTCTTCTTTCTCTCTTACTTGTTGGGCCTTTCTCAGTGGCTAGCGCATCTGTTGCTTCAACATTCTCTTTTGGTTCCTCAATTGGGCGGCTGCTATTTTGAATTTGCTGGCTGGGTTCCTTGTTAGGCGTATCAACTACACCCTCCCTGAGAACAACCTTGTCCTCAAGGTTGAGTTCCGGAAACAACTTTAGTAACTCATCCCAATCCGCCCATGATGTCTCATCTCTTGGCAAGCCTTCCCAGTCCCCCAAGACTTGCATCACTTGCCTCCCATCCCTCTCGACTGAGCGCTGTCCCACAATTGCCATCGGCACTGGCTGGAACGATGCAGGAGCCACATCGAGGATGGGTGCGTCATCAGTTTGTGCGCCGTGGAACTCTTTCAGCATGGATACATGGAAGACGGGGTGGATCGTACTCCCCTCTGGCAGCTCCAAGTGATACGCAGTCTTCCCCACTTTACTCTTCACACGGTAGGGCCCGAAATATCTTCGGCCAAGTTTAGGGTGTTCCCGGCGAGACAGCGACAATTGCCGGTAAGGTTTGAGCTTGAGCAATACCCAATCTCCCACCTGAAATTCCTTATCTTTTCGATTCTGATCTGCTTGCTTCTTCATACGCTTTCTGGCTTGGTGCAGGTAATACGCGAGTTCATCATTCAAAATCTCACGGGTGCGTAAAAACAAGTCAACTTCTATGACTGGAGAGGACCCCGGTGTATATCCTGGTGGTAGATTCATTGGAAACCCATGTAAAGCTTCATGTGGTGTCATTTGGATTGCTGAATGGTAGGAACTGTTATAACAAAACTCTGCCCATGGTAGGAAGGTTGCCCATTGTTGTGGTTGAGAATGGGAAAAGGCACACAGATATTGTTCAAGGGAGCGATTAGTGACTTCCGTTTGGCCGTCAGTTTGAGGGTGATACACCGTACTATAGTGGAGGTGAGTGCCACTGAATTCGAAAAGGTTGCGCCAAAAATGACTGAGGAACAGGGGATTTCTATCGGATACAATGGAGGAAGGGAACCCATGAAACTTCACTACTGACCCAATGAAAATTCTTGCCACTGTACTAGCAGTGAACCCAGCTCGCAATGGTTCAAAGTGTGCCGTTTTGCTAATGCGATCCACAACCACCAAGATTGCAGAGTATCCAGCAGACTTCGGCAGTTGAACAATGAAGTCCATTGAGAGTTCCATCCACGGCCCACTTGGCACAGGTAACGGTTGCAATAACCCTTGTTGCTTAGAAGTCATATATTTGGTTGATTAGCAAATATCACACTCCTGAATAAACTTATGAATATTTTTACGCAGGCCCGGCCAAAAGAAAAGCTCCCCAATAGCCTTATACGTCTTGAGCTCGCCGTGGTGTCCAGCCATTGGGGTGTTATGAAACTCCTGAAGCAGTTGTGTGCGGATACCTTCGAAATCTGGGACCCAAATTTTGCCACGATAAACCAACAATCCATCTTGAAAGAAAAAATCAGAGGGCAATTCTCCTTGCTTATATTGTTCAATTAGCAATTTTGTCTCTGGATCTTCTCTAGTGGCACGCAACAATGTAGGAATTAAAGCTGATTTAACTGATGAGAAAGCTTGGAAGCAAATTGGGGGTGCAGCTTCCTCCCCTTGCCGAGACAAAGCATCAGCAGCTTTGTTCAGGGAGCCAGACCGATACACCACCTCAAAATCATATCCCAGCAGCTTAGTGAGGTAATATTGTTGGCCAGGGGTTAACACCACTTGATTCATAAGCTCACGAAGGCCTTGGTGATCAGTTTTAATGACGAAATGGCGACCAAGAAGGTAATGCCTCCACTTTGCAACAACTTGTGTGATAGCATAAAGTTCTCTAACATATACCGATGCCATCGACAACCTCCCGCTGAGTTTCTTGCTGAAATAAGCAATGGGATGTCCCTTTTGGGATAAAACAGCTCCGATTCCATGACTCGAAGCATCTGTCTCCACTATAAAGGGTTGAGAAAAATCAGGGAGGGCAAGTACTGGGGGGTGTGAGTAAGAGCAGCCTTAAGCCTCTCAAAGGCTAAGTCAGCTAGATGATTCCAGTGAAAGCTGTTTTGCTTGAGCAAGTCCGTCATTGAGGCAGCAAGATGCGCATACTGAGCTACAAAGCGTCGATAGTATCCAGTGAGACCGAGAAAACCCCGTAGTTATTTCAAGCTGGTTGGTTTCGGCCATTCAATTATGGCGGCTATCTTGGAAGCATCTACTTGCACCTCGGCACCGCTGACCACATGACCAAGATATTCTACTTGGGTTTGACAGAAGACACATTTCAAAAGTTTGGCAACAAATTGGTTCTGTTGCAGCACTGACAGGGCAGTGTGCAAGTGGCAAAGGTGTTCTTCCTTGGACCGGCTATAAACGAGAATGTCGTCGAAGAAAACCGCTACAAATTTCCTAATATAAGGACGAAATAGTTTGTTCTAGTAGCCTGGAATGTGGAGGGGGCATTGGTTAACCCAAAGGGCATAACGATGAACTCATAATGTCCCAAGTGTGTCCGAAAGGCTGTTTTTGGAATGTCACTTTCACGCATTCTAATTTGATGGTAGCCAGAACGGAGGTCAATCTTGGAAAAGTACTCGGCACCACCTAATTCATCAAGGATCTCATTAATATTTGGGATCGGAAACTTATCCTTAATGGTAATTGCATTCAATGCACGGTAGTCCACGCAAAAACGCCAGCTCCCATCCTTCTTGTGTACGAGTAATACTGGGCTGGAGAAAGCACTGTGACTCTCTCTAATAACCCCTGCTTGTAGCATTTCCTCCACCAATTTCTCAATCTCTTCCTTCTGATAGTGTGGGTAACGATAGGGGCGTACATTTACCGGGTTTGCTCCTTGTTGGAGGTGAATTTGGTGCTCAATTTCTTTGGGTGGAGGTAATTCGGTGGGTTCTTGGAACACCTCTTGGTACTCTTCCAATACTTGCTGCACTTGTTGATCTTGCTGTTCTGGTGTGGCTTCAAGTTCATTCGGTTCCAGCACTCTTAAATGAAGGAAGGAAGCGATGACATTGGCAGTGACCATCTTGTTAAGAGTTCTACCTCTGATTGCCCCTGGCTGGAACAACCGCTCACCTTGCAGCTTTACAGTCTGTCCCCCTACCACGAATTCCATTGTTAATAATTCATTGTTACATCACCTAATTGCATTAACCATTGTGCCCCCAAAACAATATCGGCTCCCTTGATATCCAAAATGAAAGTTTCTAACCGGAATCCAAATCCTTGCATATGCAGTGGCACCTGATTGCATTTGGAAACACAACCAATACACTCGCCATTACCAACATATACATTCAACTGCGGTACTTGAGCGATTGGTAAGCCCACTTTCCTTGCTGTCGCTGATTTCATGAAATTATGGGTGCTTCCCCCGTCCACTAATACCATTACTGGGTTCCCTTCACAGGTTCCAGCAATTCTGATAGTTTCTAGGTGGTACACCCCTACCATGGCATTGAAGCTTATCTCCACCACGCCTTCCTCCGGAATGGGTGTTCCCAAGCTGGCCGAGTCTCCCTCTGGATTAGTCATTTCAGTTTGCCACCCATGAAGTAACTCATCCATTTCTTCACCTCCCACCAGTAGTAGAAAGGATGATTTGCACTTATGTCCCACCGAATACTTTTCATCACAATAATAACAAAGTCCCTTCTCGCGCCGCTGTTTAATCTCGGCAGCTGTGAGTCGACGATGAGGAGTATTGCTCCCGCTTTGTGAGCCAGGGGGTCCCTTTTCAAGTATTGGGGACTTCAATGATGCGGATGATGAGGGTGGTCATAGCAATGGTGGCCAAACATGGCTGAGAGTGGTAGGAGTACCTCCGGCTGTACGGTGGCTGTGTGGTCGCAGATTGAGAGAATTTGCACTATGCTTCTGCTCATGCAGTTTGGCAAGGGCGACCGCTTCCACATATGTCTTAGGCTTCGCAAGCATGAGCTCGCACTTGAGTGCATCGTTCAACCCAGCCGTAAAGAGTGACACTAGCCAATCCTCCGTCAGTCCCGTGACTTGGTTGGTTAGATCTTCGAATTGGGACTGGTACTCTGCGACCGTGGAATGTTGTTGAAGATCTTTCAACGCTGCTTTTGGGTCATGAAAAATATTGCGACCGAATCTAGTGATTAGCGCCTCCAAGAATCCCTCCCAAGTATACATGATGCCATTATTTACGCACTATCGATACCATGTATATGCTGGGCCGGTGAGGTGGAAGGACAAGAGCCGCACTCTCCACGCCTCTGGTACCGCATAAAGCACGAAATATTCCCTGGCTCAGAAGGTCCATTCCTCCACTCCCTCGCCGTTAAAAACTGGTAGCTCGGCCCGAACTCCCTTCGGCCACTGTGACAGATGGAGATTCCCCGTAGAACCTGCGGAATCGAAACTCTCTCCATGTTCCGGTAACGTTTGCTTGAGCTTCAAGCTTTCCTTGAGCATCTTCTCAATGCTCTTAACCGACGTTTCCACAGATCCAAGTCGGCTTTGGGTTTCCACAACCTGAGCGATGGTTTTGATCTGCCCTCTCTGAAGCGCTGCGATCTCGGACCGATGTTGTTGGTAAGCATCCTCCAAGCGGGACAGTGGAGTTCCTGATTCTATTTCCGAATTCTCTCTACGAAAGCACCAATTTGTTAGACTCAATGAATGCAAAATATGAAAATGCACATGAACGGGATGAAAGGTGAATGAAATAGAGGAATTAAGCAAAATTCAACAATCACCGGTAGTTACAATGACGCTACCCCCAGCTTCGAGTCCTGGGAAAATGACTCCATTTCACACTTTGGTAATTCTCTCTCTCTCTCTCTCTCTCTCTCTCTCTCTTTCTCTCTCTCTCCTTACCCCTTACCTTTTATTCCTCTGAGATCCTAACTAACTGCCTATATGGATTGACTATCATGCTCTCCCTCTATTAGTTCATATGGTAATCCTTCATCCATGATGGGGCTCTTCTTTCTCTCTTACTTGTTGGGCCTTTCTCAGTGGCTAGCCCATCTGTTGCTTCAACATTCTCTTCTGGTTCCTCAATTGGGCGGCTGCTGTTTTGAGTTTGCTGGCTGGGTTCCTTGTTAGGCGTATCAGTTTACTTCTTTTCAATGATAGTACTTTTTGTTTCCAGGCTAAAAAGTTTTATTATTTTCATTCTTTTCTAGTTTTCTTCACAAAGTTCTAAAAATAGAAAACAGTATGCAATCATATAGAAAACAGTTTATGAATTCTGAGGTAGTATCTTCTACATTTTAGTGAAAGCTAAAGTTTTTCCTTGGGTTTAAAATTCTGACACAATCTCTAATTTGATTAGATCTATTTGCATGGCTACATCCAAGCAACAGTAATCTACAAATAAATAACTATAGTGGGACTGCAATCTGAATGAAGATGCTCGGTATGTGAATAAAGCACAAAAATTTAGTTCCAATACACCCAACAACTAATAATGAGTTAACTTACCAGGCATATAGAACAAGTCAAGTCGATATCAATTTTGATGGAATCAAGTAGCTCACAAGTGAGTGCTGGTTTTCCATCCTTAAACGTTAGAGAACATCCATCAAAGAAAGCATGTGCCTTCCTAGACTGGACCTTAGTTTCCCTCAGATTGATGTGGAAGGCCATAAGCTCACAAAGCCAAGGACTTTGCAAAATTTCCTTGTGCATACTCTGGACCTGTGACTTGAACATTTGTCCTTGCCTGGAATAATGAACCTGCATGCAGTGACAAATACAATTGAATTAATTAAGTACTAATCATATACAGATTAAAGAATTAATTAACACGCCTCATAATAATTTTTCACCTGAATTGTCCAAACATAACAAGCAAAAAGGGACACAAATAATGCAATACCTTATCATATTTCTTCAGTATTTTTCTGTTGAAGGTAGTACTATATGAATGAAGAGCATACTTTATGAGCTAACCCACTGTGAAAGAGTTTTTCGGTGACATGAAGTTTCCAATGTATCATTCCACTACACCCTTTTGCTTGTAGTACCCCTTCTCTGCCAAGGCCTTGCTCATAACCTTAACAATGATTCCTTCACGCAACCAATAGTCCTTCCTGTTGATTTTCTCCTTTTTCTTCTCCTCTTCCCTTATCAATTCTTCCAAGGTTGACTTTCCTCCACTGCCACTCTCTTCTCTCTTCAAACTATTTTCCAAATTCCTTTCCTTGTATTTATCTTTCTCATCCTCATCAAACACAGCCTTCTTCGATGAATTATCAGAATCATTAATAATGGAGTAATTCACAGTAAAAACAGTAAGATTTAGAGATTAATTAACACTTATTCAACAATTATTATTCAACCCATAACAAGTTCACAAATTAACTAACAATAATTATTCAATAATTGTTATAAAAAAAATACCTAGAAGCTAGAAGCCCTAGAACAGAACAGAGCAGAGCAAATCCTGAGCAAGAGGGAGACAAGGGCACGACCGAAGGGATGGCAGGTGGAACAGAGATAGTGCCGGTGACGATGGAACAGAGCTGCGCGACGGAAAAAGGAGGTAAGCCCGGCGACGATGGAACCGAGCTGCGCGACAGTGCTTTCAAAGCTGAAACAGTAACTGCACGACGGTGGAACAGAGCTGCACGATAACGACAGTGACTTCGAAGCTCGTTTCGGCGACGGCGGCGGGAGATGGACGGAGGTGAGGGAGTGAGATCGATGACGGAGAGAGGAAGGAGGAGCTCGAGGCTGATGGGAGGGATGGGTTTGCGTTTAACCGTTGTGTGGAGCTAAGGTTCCTCGGTTGGGTAATCGGTTAGGGCATTCTAGCAAAACAATGGCGTCTTGCACGCACATTGAGACAGATGAGAGAGATCAAGGAGCAAAGAGGATAGGAAGAGGAGAAAAGAAGATGAAGAAGACTGAATCTTTCATAGGCGTGAACGAGAAGGTTTCTGAACTGAGATGAAGAATAATTTTGATTTTTTATTTTTTTAATATGTTTAACACAGATAAAGAACAATTTTAATTTTTTATTTTTTAATATGTTTTTATTTTGTTGTTTCAATTATTTGAAATTATAAAATTAGGATTAATTGAATTCTAAAATTTAATTAATTTAAAAGGATATTTTTGTCTAATCAAATAAAGGAAGAATGTTTAAGTCTTTTTATAAAATTAAATAAATAAATATTTTTTATTTTTATTTAATTAAAAAGGGTGTTTTAGTAAAAATAGTGATATACTATATATTAAAAAAAACCTTAAATGCTGACGTGAAAAATAAATTCCACATATCTTATTGTTATTTATCCATATTTTAACCGTATCGGTACGTATAAATTTATTATCGTACCATAACAAACACCATTTTATATTATTAGATATAATCTAACACTATTAAAAATACTAATAATAACTAATTAATTATTACAAATCATAAAATGTACTTCCCCTAACACTACAGTTTAGTCATTTATAGATTCTTCCGCAACAACTAGTTAGTAATGTTTACTCTTCTCAACAACTAGTTTATAATGACAAATTTGTAACGAGTTTATAACAAGTTTTGCAATGACTAATTTGCACAACTACCTTTATAAATACTAATTCATAATAACATTGAGTTATTTTAAAAACTATACCATAAAAAAATAAAATATTTTATGTCACAAATGAAAATACATAACAAAAATTAAACAAGTTATGCCAATTCATTGCTAACACTAACCGAATTAGATTTTAACGTATCGAATTGAGTTAAAAAATACTCTAAAACTTACGAATATATATCGAACTAGAAAAAATTTACCAATGTACACATAAATGGCATTAGGAGTTGATGGTGAAATCTGAAATTAAAAATAAAATAAGTATAAAATAATATATCTGAAGATATAAATGTAATATATTTTCTATATTTTAAAAAATACAAGATAAAAAAACACCAAATTCTTTTCTCTTTCTCTATCTTTGTATTGTATCCTATCTCTCAAACAAAATGCAGCCATTAAAGTAGAAATTAATAAAATATGTCCCTATACTTATTTTGTTCTTTTAAGTGTATATCCCTCAAAAGATACATAAAGGGGAGTCAAAGAGAGATTGAGGTAGCACTAAGAATCTGCCTCCTTGGAACAAGAATGGGTTAAAGTTCATGGTTGAGATTAAAGACAAGTTTTACACATCATTACTCTTGTCCTAGGATGTTTTGAAGGGCCAACACCAAGAGTATATTAACTCACCTTGGTTCGGATATTCCCTAAATATTCAAGAAACCAGATTAAACAACTTTATAATGACATGAATCATATGCTTGCTAATTAATAATACATTTAGTAGTCTCACTTTTTCTATCTTTAATTTTTGTTAGGTAGATCCAAACACAATAAATAAAGCTTCCTCAACTATTATTGCTTTCAAATATGTTTGCCAAAGTGCTTTAATTTATATATATAGCTTTCAGTCTTCTTCTAAATATCACCATTAGTGTTCTAGTGCCTTGGAGTTTTTGTCATCAATTCCAAGAGAAATTTTAACTCTTTCAGATGGAAACAAGTGCTCCAAATGTAAATGTCTTGAATTTTAGTTCTTCTTTCTGTTGTGGAACGGACGAATGCGATTTTCGATGGATCGGAGGCTTTCGCCCTTCTAAAATTTTGCAGGTAGTGATGCTTGTTTGCTAGAAATTAAATGAGATATTTATAGATTCATGCTGTGTCCAAATATATTGGGTTTTTTTTTTCATTCTCATGCATATGGTTGTATTTATATTTTGTAAAGAAAATATTGGACAAGATCATTTTACTAAGGGAAATCATTAAAATTTTATCAAATAAATACTAAAATTAAGCACCCTATAATATATATTATTTACTTTGGATACAGGTTATGTTGCCACAACTTGAAGATTCATGTAATTCCCAGGAACAAGTGTGTGATATTATAAAGTTTGGAAAATCATGTGAGGAAGCAGAATATGCTCTTTCACAAGGCATGGAAAAACTGCATCAACTGCATGCCAAAGCAACAGCAGCAGGTGACAAGGGATCTCAACTGATTTTTGTCTCTCAAATGGTTAGCTTTCTAAAGCAGGTAAGTAGCAACACTTCCATATTTTCTGTCCATCTAAAATAAAGTGATAATAAAAGAAAGTAAACACATAAATTGTATTTCAGAACAGATATTTTGTTCTTCAACAAATTTTTTATTTCTGGAAGTCTTTGAAAATTTTTCTCATTTGGTCTCTTTGTTGTTATAAAAGTGAATTAATAATGAGAAAATGACAAATTGATCCCTGATTTTTTTGGTCTACGTACATTTAAGTCTCTGAAGATTTAAAAATATATTTAAATTCCTGACCTCTTCAAAATCTTGACATATCGATCCTTGAATCTAATTTGTTCAATTTTAAAAACTCTCTTACGTGTGCATCCGTATCAAGCAGTTGTACAACGAGAGTCATGTTTGATTTTTCCGTTGAGTCTACAGACCCAAGTGAACATGAGGAATCAATATGTCTAGGTTTTAAAAAGGTCAGAAACTTAAATGTATTTTCAAATTCTTGAGAACTTAAATGTTGCCGATCAAAAGGTCAATGACCTATTTGTCATTTTCTCATAATAATTTTTAGACCTAATTGACTTGTAATAAAATTTGTTAGGAACTCTTTTGTTCAACATGTATGTTAAACATTTAATTGAAGCGACGAAAGACTAATCTGTTTGGCGAAAGTAATTTTCAAAAAATTCTAAAAATAAAAAATTTGTTGAGAACTAAAGTGCCAAAAAATTTCGTTGAAACCGATTTGAGTGTTATTTAAAAAAAGAATTTTCTTTCTCCCTTCTATGTTGGTGTCTTTGTATTTCATGATGTGAAAATAAAGTTAGTCATTAAACAGAGTTTTAACCATAAATCTTGTGTCCTAGTTAATCTAACTTATATAGTCTCCAATGTCATAAAATTATTTATTTCAGATTTAACAGCTAATGGATACTAACAAATGAAACTTGTTTTTTTGTTACAACAGGCTAATTATGTTCGTCAAGAATTCTTGCATCAATTCTCTCGTTTCGTTACAGTTTCCCAACAAGCTCAAATTTTACTTGCCTTGGGGATTAAGCTTTCCCAAGATATCTGAACAATACTTTCTTTGTTTTCCTTTAATTCTCACTATGAAAATTTGGTGCATCATTGCCGAATATTCAGATGCACTACTCTTCTAAAAATGCACCAAATTTTTATAGTGAAAGATAAAAAAAGAAAAATGGGAAGAGCACTGTAATATCAACCAATAAATATTGAATCCAAATAAAAATTAATGTATCTTGTTTGTAATGCAAAACAAAATATTAAGGTTATAATATTAGAGAATTTTAAGTTAAATTGAGATTTTGGGGAAAGTAAAAGTTAGATCTTTAAGGTCCAAAGTAAAAGATGCTATATGAGTGAATGAGAAACAAATCGTATGTGTATAGAGTTTTTAGGAACAATTATTAAGAATTTAAGTGGCCATGATTAGGAAGAATTTGTAGTTTCTATTAATATTACTTGGATTAAAGGGTTGAAAGTGGTCACGTTTAAAGCACGTGACTGTTTGAAAGCTCAGTCAAAAAGGTAAGCAAACGAGCCTCCCCAACCTCCCTTTCCCAAAAATGAAAACTTGGCTATTAGAGATTGCATTGGAAACCAAGGAATGAAAGAACTCTGTATATTGCTTTCATTGATTTTACTGTTCCTTCTCACGTTAACTTTAATTGGATTTAAAGGTTATAATTTTCAGTCCACATCAGCGATAAACAGAGGCTAATGCTAAATTATCATATTTATAAACAATTCTCAAGTTTTTCACAATTTTATAATGTATCCTAAAAATACTTTTACCATCCAAGAAGCTTCCTAGTTTAATAGGATACAACTATGTTATGCACAAAAATAAATAATTATAAATTAGTATTTTTATAAAATATATGTTAAAATATAAAATAGTATTAAAATTATGTTAACCAACCCATATATGTTTATATAAATATATAGTTCTGATATAGGTTTTGACTAAGATTGAATTTGGTCATGTGCTACGAAGCAAAAATTAAACACTAGGATAGCATTTGATAAATTGAGATTGGAATATTGAGATTTAATATTATATTTGGTGGTTAGAGATTAAAACTAAAATTTTAGTCTTTATTTCAAAAATTTTAATTTTTTTAATATTTCTAAAAAATAAGAATATAAAAGACTAAATTTTTTTTTGAATAAGAGAGCTCAACACAATAAGTGGAGTAAGAATAACAATAAACAAATAAAAAAGTTAAAAAAGAAAATAAATTAGTACACACTTTTTTTTTTGCCTGTAGCGTCTTGTTTTCTCTTTCTATTTTGCCAATCTTTTTTTCTGAGCAATTTCTTCATTCTTTTCTTGGAGAATAGCTATAATATCATCTTTTTCATTGTATAAAATTGCACCTGATTCCAACGCTAGGTCCCAAAATTTTCTATTTTCAAGCATCTGCTCCTCCAAAATATTATTTCTGTTTCCCTTACTTTCTTTATTCTTGTCCGAACCACCATCATCAACCACCCTCTTCCCAACTACTTCTTCATCGTGTTCCGATAGCTCCCCATGTCTCTTTATCAATGTTGTTCCCTTTGTGCCGAAACCCATGCCACTCTTATTCACAATGTCATCCCTATAACGCTTTTCTTTATTAATGTCTTCTACACCATCATCATCAACATACACACCCAACCCACCAGTCCCTCCAGTCAATGTTACCGGCCGGAGAGTAGCGGCTTGGTTTTCTGCCACTAACTCTTCCTCGATCTCATGACCCAACATAGGTGGCGTCAGGGTTGCGTATTTTTCTTGCCACGTTGAACCTCCTTTTCCGTGGCCAGTCTTTAGCTTTCTTCCTTCAACACTGATTCGGTCTCCCTCGATCTTCTCTGCACTGGTTTCTAGCGCAAGTTTTGCAGATGCAGCTTCCTGCACACTTGTCCTAGACCCTTCTCTAGCGTGCGCATCTCTACACTAATTAAAATTTTAATAACATTTTATTCTTAAAATATTCTCACATTTCACCCCACCTTTCACCCCACCACCACCCCTTGCCATCACCAAATTTCACCACTAATAACAACAATAATACTAAAATTAACAACAATCTCATTGACATATATTAAAATCAGATTTATCAACATATATCAAAATCAGATTCATCAACTCATAACAAGAGAATTTCAAGATTAGAATAAAAAAAATAGTTGGAGAGATTGAGATAGCGCAAAACTGGAACTGAAGCAGCACGGCGAACACATCAAGGAACAGAAAGCGGCACAACGGACCTGAATACAGTGACACGACGTGACGTGAAACTATAATTCGAGAAAGAGCGCGAGAGAAAGAGCACGACACGACGGTACCCAAGCAAGGCGATATGGCACGGCACGATGCGGAATTGTAACTTGAGAAAGCGCACAAGAGAGAGAGAAAGGGGAGGGGAGAGGAGGGTTTTATTATAAAGGGTATTTTGGTAACCTCATTTATTTAAGTGTCTATTTTTATTTTAAACCAAATAAGATATTGAGACATAACTTTCCTGATTTTTTGATCAACTAATACATAAAAGTAGGTATTTAAATTAATTAAATAATGATAAATTCTTAAAATCACAAACTAAAAGCTGAAAATTAAAGAACTACCAGTATTTCTCTTAAAAAATATAGGTAAATAATAAAGTTGGATGCACTAGTAATATTTAAATGTGTCTAAATTCATTTTTAAAGTCAATCTTAATTACATGTCAAAGTTAAATTACAATGTTAGTCTTTATAATTTATAAAATTTGTAATTAAGTCCCTGCACTCAAAAGCTTTTAATCAGGTCTTTATAGTAGTTTTAAATTTACAATCACATTCTTTCATTCAACGGGATATGATGAGGCATATTCGTTAATAGTGTAAGATGAATAAAAATATTTTTGTAACGTTTACTATTAAAAAGGATCTATTTACAAATTTAAAATTAATATAGAAATTTAATTGAAAATTTTTCAAATGTATGGATTCAATTAAAAGAGTTTAATTTTAACATATTGATGGTGTAAAATATTTTATATAATCGTCAAATTACATTTATTCGTTTGAATGACCATTCACATAGTTAATCAATAAGATAATTATTTTTATTAATGTATTATTACGTAATTAAATGTATGTATAAAAAATTTTTTGACTAATAATTTATCAAAATTAAATTTTTACAAATTTAGAGAAACGAAAAAAATTAACAGAATAATTTAATTGTAACAAAACTACCACCTATACTAAAAGAAGACCCAGATGCTAAATGTAGGGACAGACAAAATATCCTTTGCAATTGCTTCCAAATGTGTGAGGGAATTTAACTTCATTTGATTTTCATGAATTTAGGATATCAAATTCATCTTGAGATTGTGGCACTTATTTTTTTTTTCTAGGATAATAATCTATCTCACTTTTTGCATTGATGAATATAGATTCATCGTTTACATGCATAGTAACAAAATCAACCTTCAAGATTCATGATGAAAAAATCGTATTCCCCTCTTATTTTGTTGGGCACAGATTCTATGTGTCGTGTGTGTTTGGCGTTTTGGTGTGTATAGCATTTAACTTTGGCATATTGGTGCGCTAAAAGACGAGAATCGTTGGATTTTTTTGTTTTTTATTCGACGGTATAGATCACTTGTTACTTCTCTCTTTTGATTGGCTACTAACTGCTTTTGTGTTAGAGGAGTTGTTGTTTTGTAAAATTCAAATTTTTATTGGTTTTTTTGTTAAATTCGAAAACTAATGGGATTATATAAAAAAAATTATGAATTCTTAAGTTGAAATTGATTACCGTTAATGATAGTGTATTTTGTTAACTAAGATTCTTTCTTCTTAATTACCAAATTGGAACAAAAATGCACACTCTCTCACCGCCGTATTCCAACGCACTCAGCTACCTCCACTGGAGGAGTGAGCCCACATTTCGGGTCATTCCAACCCGAATAACGGTTAAATACGGTTACGGGTTCGAATCATCAAGCTTCTCGCTGGGAGTCGGGAGCACATGCGCCATCCTATCCAGCAAGGTCGACTCTCAGAACGAGGACTCAAATCCCGTAGCTGCCGGAGAGAACATAGCCGCCGTGAACAGTCACAAATCCACCGTAACAGACCTGAACCTAGTCCACGTCGGCGCAAAAAAACGCTTCCTCCAAAGTCGCTCACGATCTCCGACCTATCGCCAGCACCGATGCACGGCTCGCAAGTGCGCATGGCATACGAGGGAGTCCCCAGTGCGTACTCTGAGGCTGCTGTTGGCAAAGCCTACCCTAACGGAGAAGCCATAGCTTGCGATCAGTTCGAGGTTTCTTTCCAAGCCATTGAGTTCTGGATCGCCGATCGCGCCATTCTATCCGTCAAAAACTCCTTCGGCGGCTGTGTATTGCGTGTTGGAAATACACAATTATTGTACGAAATTCTGAAAAAGATCCAACAAAAGCATGCATTTTTATTCTGGCCTTTTCTAGCTGACCAATGCGCCAAACATCAAAATGGCGTTTCGGTGCGCATAATCGTCCTGTGTATCGAATCCGTGCCCTATTTTATTTGTGTTTCTTTCTCTCACGTTTTTCTTTGGTCAACAACCAAGCACAACCCAATTTTATTCACTGTCAAAAGAGTAAAGACAGTTTAGATAAATAATTTAATTAAATTTTTTTAAAAATAAGTAAGATAAGAATTTATATAAAAAATAATTTATAAATGAATTATTTTATATTTAATTTTTTAATTATAAAAATATTTGTTTTAAAAAAATAATAAAAAATTTATTATAAAATTATTTTTTTAATTAATTTTCTATAACTATTTTAAATAACTTTTTAAAAAGTCTCAAGTTAATTTAAAAAATTCTAAACATTAATGCGATAATTTTTAAAAATTAAAGGTTAAAAAAATCACTTATAAACCTATATAAACTAGTCATAAATGATGTTCTTAGAGGCAAAGTTAATTGAATAGTTTGATCTCTTTGTAGTACCAGTAGTTGTATTATTCAAAACCAAATATTGCATTTCTACGTCTCTTTCTATTTTTCCTCCATTTCTCTTCCTTTTTTTTTATGTCTTCCATTATCTTTGCTTTTCGCTTTCTTCTTTTAATGTCACTGTCACCACTTATCATCATTTTTGTTCGAATTTATAGATTTGTACTACTTCTATCTTCGTCACCTCTCTCACACATTTGAATTGAATTTTTCTGTCTTATACAATATTATTAAACACATTGAAAATTGTATTTGTTTTTATATCTTAATCTATTTGTATTTGTGTCTGCCTTTATATCTAAAAAATACTAACCAAACACTCTCTAAAAGCGAGTATACTTACATTCATAGAGAATATACACACGTGAATCATATTTTGTATCTTTTTGTAGTTTTATATGAAAGAAATTTTTTTAATAAAAAATAAAATTAAAGGAAGTGTGAATATCATAACTAACAACTTTGTTAGGGAACCAATTAGGATACTAACTAACTCCAGCCAACTACAATGTGGATCGCAACAAAAGGCCCGATAACACAAAAAAACATCACATGACTTTACCCAAACCTAATCTTATTTCACACCATTCACCCTTCCTCTCCTTTCTCTCCCACTCTCTTTCACGATGTTCACCATTTCTTTCCTCTCCTGCTCCAGTAACACCATTGCACCATATCCCAAACCGGTGCTGATCACTCTTTGTCGTAGCAAGGAGCCGCGTCTCCTCCCGTCGAAGACGATGACCCCAAACCCGACGATGGGATCTCCGAAGTGTAGTCACTGTGTCGCGCAGCTTGACGCCCATCCTCGAACTGGTGCCGATCATTCTCTCGCCATCGCAAGGAGTCGCGTCTCCCCCCTGCGCCAAAGACGACGTCCACAACCCCCATGAAGGGGTCTTCGGAGCGTCGTCACTGAACCGTGTAAGAATCCACTTTTTCAAAAAAAAATCTGAAAATAATTTTTAATTAAGTGATTTTAGCATCATAATTTTATCTGTTATCCCTTTTATGATATCCTGAAGATATTCTAGAAGCAGGAATATAATTAATACTAATCAAAGTCAACATCAAACTGAGTTAATTATGGTTTTTGCGAAAATCCGTAAAAGAGTAGTTAATGGATTTTAACTACTTTTTTTGGCTTTTCCAAAAAAAAAAAATTTCAGCCACATGTTTTATGCATATCTTCAAGAGCCATTCTTGATCACTCATATTTTTATGATAAAAATATTACCTAAGTCTAGTAAGATACACTTAAGCACTACATTTTATCCTTTTTCTCTCTCTCTTGGCTGAATCTTCTCTCTTTCTAACATCTCTAATAATTAATTTTACTTTATATCTATAGTCATTAGAGATAAGATTTTCTACTAAGCTATCATTAGGATATGACTAGGCTTATTAATTACAACCTTATCCATTTTACTTTAGGTAATTATCCATAATCATTAGGAAAAGACCAATTATTAGGATATGATTAGGAATTCACTAAGCTCATTAGTATGCTCTTATCAACTCTTGTTCTCATTAATGAAGAACATTTTTTTCCATCACTTCATTGAATCACTTCATACCACACTAAGCAAACTTAGTAAGTTTTGATATCAAATAGACTTCTTTTAGGACCCAATACAGCCACTACGATATTGTTTGGATTGAGAGAATTTGAAGGAAAAGAAAATGGGGGAGGGGAAGAAATGGATGAAAAAGTGAATTTTATTGTTATTTGTATAAGAGAAAATGTAGTGGAAAGAAAAAAATAGTAAGTGAATTTTTTTTGTTATTTGGATGAGAAGAGAAAATGTAGTGGAAAGAAAAAAATAGTGTGGGATCCACTATAATATTTTAATGAAGAAAAATGTGACAAATTTTAATAAAATTACATATTTATCCCTTATCATTAATAAATTATAATTTACATATAATATAGATAAGAGTATTAATGTAATTTTATATTATTATGATTTTCTTTCTTCTCACTTTTTTTCCATCTAAACAAAAGAAAATTTTCTCCCTATTTTCTTTCTATTCATTTTCTCTTCATCCAAACAACACACAAATAACTCCACTTTTTTTCTATTTTCTCTCATCTTATTTTCTTTCCTCTTATTTTCTTTCGAGTAAAGTACTAAATTCGTCTCCTACGTTTGGGTGCAATCCGATTTTGGTCTTTAAGGTTTAAAGTGTTCTATTTGAATCCAAAAAAGTTTTATTTAGCTTTAATGTAGTTCCACTGTGAGGTCAAAGTTAAATAATTAACGGAATGTCATACATAATAGCAGTACAAGAACAAAGTCGATAATCTGGAGAACAAATACAAGCTCCAGAGGGACAAAATCAACCGTGGATCCATCAATGCATCAATGCATTTTTCATTTAAATTGTAAAAAAAAATGATAAATAGATGTATTATTGCATCCACAGTTGATTTTGTGCCTCTGGAGCTTGTACTTGTTCTCTAGATTATTGACCTTATTTTTGTACTGCTAAATTAAAATTGTCATATAAGACATTCCATTAATTATTTAACTTTGACCTTATAGTAGGATTACATTAAAACTAAATGAAACTTTTTTGGATTCAAATAAGACACTTTAAACTTTAAGGACCAAAACAGGATTATGCTCAAATGTAAGGGACCAATTTAGTACTTTACCCTTTTTTCCTTCCATTTTCTTTCCTATATCTAAACATAGTGTACGAGTATATGGTGATGCCCTTTGGACTCACGAATGCTCCTGCTGTATTCATGGACTACATGAAACGAATCTTCCACCCTAATACAAATTTGTAGTAGTATTCATTAATGACATCCTCATCTACTCAAGGACAGAAGAGAAACATGTGAAACACCTGAGGATGATACTAAAAATTGTAAAAGAAAGAAGCTATATGACAAACTCTCCAAGTGTGAGTTTTGGGCAAAGGAGGTGAAATTTCTTGGATATGTAGTGTCCCAAGAAGGTATAGGAGTAGACCCTGTAAAAATAAAAGCTGTGTTAGAATGAGAACAACCCAAGTATGTCATCAAGATCCAAAGCTTCTTCGGAATGGGTAATAATTAACACTAGGATAATTAATTATTACACATAGGATTAATATGGTCAATTTGAGAAAAGTAAGATTTAAAATAGTTAATTAGTAAGTCTCAAGAGTAAAAAGGTCTTTTAAAAATATGATGAAAAGTTAGTAATGTGTCACTTCTAGAAAAATTAAAAGTATGAAAGATACATAAAACTTAAGGAAAGTCGGGTAACGTCGTATCGATGGTTGAAAGGCTAAGAGTAAGAGAATCTCTTGAGCTATAGAATGATACCATGGTAGTGTACTGGGTGAACAAGAGTATCCCCTTCGGTAAGTCACTATACTATACCCAAAAAGAAGCAAAAGATCCAAGATGCGAGATGACCACCTGGTAGAGCAGAATTGTAGTTTACCTAACCAGTGAATGTGGAGACGCGTACAGATGTCGAGCCATTTTTTAGTTGAAGAAACATTTGACATGGTGATGCCTAGGCATCTTAGGCTAGTTTCACAAACCTTTTTCATATGTTTTTATTTGGTTTCATGCACTTTCTTAGACAATAAGTAAGAATTTGAATGATAAATGTATGCATGTCTTGACTTAATCAAACATTGTTGTTTACAAACATTTTCATGATATTAATGCAAGAATTACTTGATGCAAGGAATGATGCATTATCTTGAGAATATGGCAAGACTTTGATGCATTTGTTTGATTAATGATAGGTAAAGAGAAGCACGGGAAGGGCAAAGAAGAAGTAGAGAAGGCAACGTTGTCAAGGAAAAAGGAAGCAACGTTGGTGGCTAAAGTTGGCTCACTAACGTTGCCCATCAACGTTGTCAAGGAAAAAGGAAGCAACGTTGGTGGCCAAAGTTGGCCTACCAACGTTGTCTATCAACGCTGGCTCAAAGAGAAAGGAAGCAATGTTGGTGGTCAAAGTTGGCTCACTAACGTTGCTAACAACGTTGACAAGGAAGAGGGAAGCAACGTTGGTAGTCCAAGTTGGCTCACCAACATTGCCCACTAACGCTCCAAGCATGACAAGCAACATTGGTGGCCCAAAGTTGGCTCACCAATGTTACTAGCAAAGAAAAGGGTGCCCAACGTTAGTGTGCTAACGTTACTCAAACTTAGCACACTAACGTCTTCGACAATTTCAAGAGGAATGCATTGGAAAAATCGGCGGCAACGCGTACGCGTGGACGACGCGTACGCATGACTGTAAGAATGTTGGTTCACCAACATTGGTGCCCAACGCCAATGGCAACGCCCAAAAGTGGATTTAAAGGCAACGTTAGTACACTAACGGTGGTACTAACGCCAATTCTAACCTCAATCTCAATGGCACCCATGCAAGTGTATGAACGTTAGTGAGTTAACGCCAATGTCAACGTCACAAAGAGTCACTCCAAGCTTACTTCAACAAAGGCAAAAGCCCACATCCAAGTACTTGCAAGACCCATTTTGAAGATGAGAAGAAGAGTATATATAGGAGAGTTTTAAACTTGAAAATTAACCTGGAGGATTAGAGACTCCATAGTGCGTAGTTTAGTTTTTTTACATTTTGCAATTTTTTTTCGTTTGTAATACATTTTGATTTTACTTTCATGCAATTTAAATTTCTTGCAATTGTTCTTAGAGCGATGATGAACTAAACCCTAATCATTAGGGGGAGGAGCTCTATTGTAATTCCAAATGGATGAATGAAATTCTCCTTCTTCTCAATCCGCTTGTTGTAGCTAAGGGATAACATCTATATCTATTGTGATCTATTCACTCCGGAAGGGGGTTTAGATTCATTGAATTCTTATGTGAGCCTCGGAAAGAGAATCATAAGAATTAGATTGAACTTCTATCTCTCACAATTCTCTTGATTAACACCATTCGAGAGGAATTGAGATCTTGAGAATTTGTGTGGCTCATGGATAAGAGAGATGCACTTAACTTCTTCTCATGACAATTAGATCAAAGAATTGGCAAATTGATTCTGTTTAGAGAAATTGGGTTGCCAAGGAATTGGGACTCAATTAATTACAATTCGCTATAGATCTACTTCATATGATTGAGGATGAAGTTGAGAACCATCGATTTATGATGGATTATGATATCTCCAATCCCTAATGAAGCTTTCTCTTTGTTATTCTTCACTTTGATTACCTTGAGTTTCATTTAAATGCTTTGAATTTATTGCTTCCTTTAATTCCCAACACCCAAAGCCCTTTTACATTGTCATTTACATTATTGCCTTTACTTCCTTGTCATTTAAGTGTCAGCTCATTTAAGTTTCTTGCAATTTAAGTTTTCGTTCTTTAGTTTCTTGCCATTTAAGTTTTCGCCATTGACATTTTGCAATTTACTTTCAGCACTTTAAATTTCCTACAATTTACATTCCGTTCAATCAATTTCACCAAAACCCTTCAATATTTGCTTGACTAGACTAATCACCCAACTTAAGTTGCTTAATCCATCAATCTCTGTGGGATCAACCTCACTCTTGTGAGTTTTTACTTGCCGATTCGGTACACTTGCGGAAGAGAATTTGTGCTGTGCAAATTTTCGGTGCATCCCATTGCGATAAGCTGTTTGTACTTGTATTTGACATGATGATCAAATATCTTTATATATCTGTGTGATAAGGTGCAACTTCTGTGTGAGACCGCACACCGGCTGAAAAACCATATTCGGGACTTATGTCTGGTTAATGTCAACAGTGAATAAGGTGAGGCATGCATCATACTTATAGTGCATTTTCTTATAGTTACATTGTATCTTTGTAAATGCCTGTATTATGTTATTTAAATTACTGCTTGTATATGTATAATTGCCCTGAAACGTAGACTTCAGACTCAAATCCCCTGAAACTTAGGCTTAGCACGCAAATCTTCTCTATTTTTTGCCATCACCTTGCTGTGAACCATTAGTTCTCACCCCTCTTCTTCCTCTACTCCGCAGATGGGATCGGGAGTCATATTTTTTTAGATTTCTACTTTGAGCTACTACTCCCATATGGGGTGGAACAGTTATATGGGGCGACATCCAAATCCCGCATGTATGTCCTTTCTGAGTGATCTTTCTCTTATCCCCTTTTTAGTAAGGAGTTCGATCTTTATTCACTGTATAATTTTTTGCTATCTAAGATACACCTTGGAGGCCCTAACTCTTCTTTTCCTCCTCAGCCGCTGTACACGATGGAGCCTGAGTCAGAGTCATTTTTTGACATCCAATGCATATATCCAAAGTGGTTTGACCCTGTACCTGAGTCATTGACACCGGTGGAGCCTGTGCCAGGCTATTAGCCTCTGGAATCGAAGGAGAATCAGTTCGGTTCTCTAGGAGATGTCTTCATGCCAACCATGCCTAATGGCTTCTTGTCAACTCCTTCCGACGAGATACCACCTGATGTCATTCCACCTTGGGAGGATGCGATGATTATTGACTTGACATCTAGTCCATAGGAGTACTCTACATCAGAAAGAGCGTAGCTAGATAATAGTATAGTTTATTTTCTCTCACATTTAGTATATTTTATAAGGGTTAGGATCTTTTGTATATTGGGCCAACTCTAGTCTATAGTGTTTTTAATGAAGCCGACGCTCAGTACCTAGTATAAGAGTCTGTATATATAGTTATCTACTATTCGTATCTTATGTAGTTTATGATAACCTTATGTATGAAACTTCGCCTTTGGGCATATCTATGTGAATACATCTATTTGTGCTTTCCGCTTTTGTTATGTATGTGTTATGTGCTTAACTATCATAAATAATAACGATATAACTCACGCTTAGAACTTAAACTACAGGCTCATATTAATATAAATAATATATAGTTTAGAGTCTTTAGGTTTAACTCGATCCACCCTCGATCGATCCCCACCCACACAATTTGTTTGCCGTGAAAAGTACACAAAAAATCCATCGTCGCTGATTGCAACGACAAAATAACGCTGCTTGTGTCCATTTCTGGTATATTTTTCCTGTTATTGGATTTTTTAAGCTTTTTGGATGTTTTTGGGTTGAGATGGAACCAGATGTTTCTTTGTGCCTCATTTAAATGTTTCTGTTGTGCTTTAGTGAATGTTTCTTTTCGGCTCATTCAGATGTTTTTTTTTTTGCATTAGGGGATGTTTCTTTTCTAGGACCTTGTAAATAAATTAATTTGCAAGTCTGACAGTTAGTTGTGATCGACGTCGAGCATTTAGTAGCACAACAAGAGGGATGGTATGGAGAGGGAAAGGACGATCAGGATTGGATGTGGAGGAAAACAGCGGCGCAGGGAGAGGTGTTGCACAAAGAGCTGTCTGCATCGGGGCAAAAATGTTTGGATGCGGAGGGAACTGCACAGCGCAGATAGCAATTAAGGGAGGACGCGTTAGTGGGTGATGGTTGATTCATGTTGAGGGAGTTCGAAATGAATATCAAAAGGGTGATGTGGCATTACCGATAAGAGAAATTGCCCTATAAATCGATTTTTTCAGTGATGCGTATAATCCTAACTTTTAAAATTTAAAAAACGAAATGACTTTAAAAAGTTGATCAAATTGGCTTAATGCATAATTAGTTTTTTAGACTTTTTCAATAACTAATTCTTTTTAAAAAACTATGTATTTTACATAATATCTTTATTTTTATTTATATAAAAAAAGTCTTCACGCTTCCCAGTGTTATTAACCTTACATAAATGGCTAAAATAAGCGGAAATGATGTCAAGCAAGGTTACAGATTATCCGTTGCTATTGTCTAATTGATTTGTTCTTAATATATTCGTCTGATTTGTGATATTCATTATAACACTGTCTTCGGATGTAACTTATATAAGTTCTTATTGATTTTTTCTTTTAGAAAAGCAAAGCACAGAAATTGCCTCACTGTACATGTCCAAATTAAAGCAACACCAATTTGACCTGCCTTACTTCTTTCTTTATTTCAGTTGCTCAAATTTTTTGTTCTGTTATGATCTGAGTTCAATTCTATCGAATATATTATATATTGGTTCTATGTTTTGATTTTGACTTCTGTGAAATACGCCTTAAAATAGTAAAGATATATTTACAACCATTTGCTTCTTATTTTATTACGAAAAATATAACAAAAGATATGTATAAAATAGGTCAAATAAATATAAAAGTAAATGCGTTGTTTCTATTAATGCTAATTAAAAAAAACTATATGTCTCAAAAATTGAATAGTTAAATATCATTTTGTTATTTATATTTGTTAAAGTCTTAAATATCATGTGGACTTTCGTAAAAATAGTAAGAAATTGAATTGGATATGCACTCCTAAATTAAATATTTTTATCAAAAGATAACTACTATAAATAAGAAACTGTTGTGATAGGGATCATTTCATACGCGTGGATATCCATTCTCAAAAGAGAAAGAATTTAATAAAGGTTGAAAAGTCATAACAATTTGTGTGTATAAATAGAGAAAGCATTAATCTGAATAAAAGCACACAACAATAACAAAATATTCTTTCTTTTCTCCATACATTATAATAATTCTCTCTTTTCTCTATCTATTCGAAGATCTTAAGTTTATAATATATTAGTAAATATAATAATCATCTCGATTATATTAAGATAGTAATTGTGGTGAATATTACTACTAGAGTTCTATATTTATATTTCTCTATCTTATATTTACATCTTCCTTGTTTATTTATTTATTTCACAACACGTTATTAGCACGAGACTCTGATCAAATTTTTGGAAGATTCAGGTAACAAATTTTCATTATGTCGAAACTCTCTCATCTTGAATTTAATGCTCTTGATATATCTAGAAACAACTATTTATAATGGATACTAGATGCTAAAATCCATCTTGATTCAATGGATCTTGGAGATACCATTAAGGTTGAAAATGATGTATCCCAGAAGGATAAAACCAAGGCCATGATTTTTCTTCATCGTCATCTTGACGAAGGATTGAAAAATGAATATCTCACATTAAAAGATCCTACAGATCTGTGAAAAGACCTTGAAGAAATGTATAATCATAAAAAAATGGTGATACTTCCTTAAACCCGATATGAATGGACGCAATTGCGTATACATGATTTTAAGTCTATAAATGAATATAATTCAGTAATGTTTCGAATTACCTCACGAATGAAATTATGTGGAAAAAAATCTGATAATGATATGTTGGAGAAAACTTTCTTGACCTTCCATGCCTTGAATGTGCTCTTGCAGTAGCAGTATCAAGAAAAAGGATTTAAAAAGTATTCTGAGTTAATTTCTTGCCTTCTTGTTGCTGAACGCAACAATGAATTACTTTTAAGGAATCACGAAGTGCGCCTAGCTGGTGCCGCCCCATTTCCTGAAGTAAATGCGGCAAATCATTACCCTATAAGAGGTAAATGGCAAGGTTTTGGTAGCAAGAAAAATTATGGAAGGAAAAAGAATTATGTTCACAAGAAAGGATCTCACCAGAAGTGGGATAAAGAAAGGAATAATGGGCAAAATAAATCAATAGATGATAAGTGTTTTCGTTTGTGGTAGAAAGGGCCATTGGTCGCGTACTTGTCGTACCCCAAAGCATCTAATCGATCTTTATCAAGCATCTTTGAAAAAGGATCACAAAGGAAAGAAAACAAATTTTGTTTCAAATGATGCTGAAAATTTCACCACTCATTATGATGTATCTAATTTTTTTGTAGATCTTGAAGGAAATATTGGTCATTTGATCAATGATGGAATAGTTTAATATGTGAGATTGTTAGTATTCATGTAAATAAATAATATAAGAAACTTATTAAGTTTTATTTTCTATGTATTTAAATTTTAAATATGATGTATATAAATAATGAAATATTAATGTTTATGCTTTGAAATCATTAAATGTGTCAAGTTTTAATAATAATAGTGATAATAATAAAATTTTAGTATATGACATTATGTACAGTTTTTCATAGACAAATAATTCCAATGAAGAATTCAATTTGGTTGTGCATATATTACTACTCATTTTATTATTATTTATCTTTGAAGAAAATGGTAAGGATATATAATGAAGATGTATGCCTTGCGGATAGAGCAAGTTCGCACACCATTCTTAAAAGTGATATATATTTTACCTATCTTTTGCCAAAAGAAGAATATGTTAATACTATTATTGACTCAGGCAATGTGATAGAAGGCTCCAGAAGAGCTATAATTTTGTTTCCTGGAGGAACAAAATTCATAATAAATAATGCACTATTTTCTACCAAGTCTCTAAGAAACTTGTTGAGTTTCAAAGATATTCGCTGAAATGGATATCATATTGAAACCATGAATGAGGGGAATCATGAGTATTTATGTATCACAACTCATGATTCAAATAAAAATGTTATATTATAAAAGTTACCCTCACTTTCATCTGAGTTATACTATACCAAGATTAGTGCAATTGAATCACATGCCATTGTAAACCAGAAATTTACTAGCCCAAATGAATTCATAACTTCGCACGATAGATTGGGTCATCCGGAAACAACCATGATGCGAAGAATTATTGAAAACTCCCATGGACATTCACTAAAGAACTAGAACATTCTTAAATCTAGTGAATTTTGTTGTGCTACATGTTCTCAGGGGAAGTTAATTTTAAGGCCATCACCAATAAAGATTGGATTTGAGTCCCCTGAATTCCTATAAAGGATTCAAGGCGATATATATGGACCTATTCGTCCACCATGTGGATCTTTTAGATATTTTATGGTCCTAATAGACGCATCTTTGAGATAGTCACATGTGTGCTTATTGTCTTCTCGCAACTTGGCATTTGCGAGGTTACTTGCTCAAATTATTCGATTAAAAGCACAATTTCTAGAAAATCCAATCAAGGCCATTTGTCTTAATAATGCTGGTGAATTTACTTCCCAAGCCTTTGATACTTATTGTATGGCTAATGGAATAAGTGTTTAACATCCAGTAGCTCATGTTCATACACAAAATGAGTTAGCAGAATCACTTATTAAACGCCTTCAATTAATTGCTAGACCCTTACTTATGAGAAAAAATCTCCCAACCTCAATTTGGGGGCATGCTATTTTACATGCCGCAGTACTTATTCATTTGAGACCAACGAGTTACCATCAGTTCTCTCATATTCAATTAGCTTTTAGCCAGCAGCCAAATATTTTCTATTTAAGAATATTCAGGTGTGCGATATATGTTCCCATTGTACCACCTAATCGCACCAAAATGGAACCTCAAAGAAAATTGAGGATATATGTTGGATATGATTCTCCCTTTATAGTGAGGTATTTTGAGATACAAACTGGAGATGTATTTAAAGCCAAATTTGCAGATTGTCATTTTGATTAATCAAAATTTTTAACATTAGGGATAGAAAATAAGCTTCCTGAAAAGAAACTTAATTGGAATAATGCATTATCCTTGATGCATTTGGATCCTCGATCAAGGTAATTTGAACTAGAAGTTCAAAAGATTATACATTTGCAACGAATAGCAAATGAATTGTCTGATGCATTTTCTGATACAAAGAGGATAACAAAATCTTATATACCAGCGAAAAGTATCCCAATTCAAATTGATGACTCAGTCAGACAAATTGCCACTGAAACAAATTCACGCCAGTCGCCAGAAGCATGGCAGGCCTATCGGTTCCAAAGACAAAAATTATCGAAAAAGAAAAGAGGTAAATACTAATCCTGCAGTTGTCCAAAGTTCTAATATGATTTTAACGTCATAAGACGTTCAGGTACTTGAAAATTATGAAAATGACGAGATATCAATAAATTATGTCTTTACAAGAGAGAAATGGGACCGAAATAAGACAATTGTCAATGAAATATTTGCATATAATGTGACATTAAATATCATGCACGAAAATAAGGATCTTGAGCAAAGATTAGTCGAAGAATGTCGATAAAGAAAGGATTGGCCAAAATGGGAAGAAGTCATGAAGGCTGAATTAGACTCACTTGCAAAACGTGAAATTTTTTGGACTTGTAGTCCATACACGAGAAGATGTAAAACCTGTTGGATATAGGTGGGTATTTGTGAGAAAACAAAATGAGAAAAATGAAGTTGTGCGCTACAAATCCCGACTTGTGGCACAAGGCTTTTCACAAAGGCCCGGTATAGATTATGAAGAAACGTATTCTCTTGTAGTGGATGCGATAACATTGCGTTATTTGGTCAGTTTATCTGCGTATCATAAACTACATATGCATTTAATGGATGTGGTAACAGCCTTACTTATACGGCTCATTAGATCAGGATATCTATATGAAAGTCCCTTACAGACTAAAAATATCTAAACCATCCAATGAATATTCACAGGGGTTATACTCAATTAAATTGCAAATATCTTTATATGGTCTAAAGCAATCTGGATGAATGTGGTATAATCATCTTACTGAGTATCTGACTAAAACAGATTCAAGAATGATGATATCTGTCCATGTGTTTTCATAAAGAAATATGCATCTGGGTTCATTATAATTGCTGTGTACATTAATGATTTAAATATCATTGGAACTCCTGAAGAGATTCCAACAATTATAAAAACTCTAAAAGAAGAGTTTGAGATAAAAGATCTTGGAAAGACTAAATTTTGTCTCGGCCTGCAAATCGAGCATACAAAAAATGGATCTTCATTCATCAAACAACATACACAAAAAAGATCTTGAAGAGATTTTATATGGATAAGTCACATCCATTAACTACCCCAATGATCATAAGGTCTTTGGATGTGAAAAAGGATCAATTCCGTCCTAAAGAAAAAAAATGAAGATATCATTGGTCCTAAAGTACCATATCTTAGTGCCATTGGAGCGCTAATGTATCTTGCTAATAATACACGACCCGATATATCATTTGCTGTGAATTTACTAGCAAGATATAATTTCTCTCTAACTGAAAGACATTGGAGTGGAATCAAACAAATCTTTCGATATCTTCATGGAACAGTTGACATGGGATTATTTTATCCATATGGATCTAAGTCACAACTAGTTGGCTTTGTAGATGCTGGATACTTGTCTGATCCACACAAAGGGAGATTTCAAACAAGATACCTGTTCACATATGGTGGTACAGCTATATCATGAAGGTCCACGAAATAGACGATAGCAGCAACCTCCTCTAATCATGCTCAAAATACTAGCGATACATGAATCAAGTCGCGAGTGTTTTTGGCTCAGGAGTTTGATCCAATATATTCTGTTATCATGTGGACTGATTGATCATAAGATAGCTCCAACTGTCCTGTTTGAAGATAATAAAGCATGCATTGCTCAACTTAAGGGTGGATACATTAAAGGTGATAGAACAAAGCATATTTTTTCTAAATTCTTCTTCACTCATGATCTTCAAAATCAAGGAACAATGGATGTCCAACAGATCCGCTCAAGTGACAATCTGACAAATTTATTTACAAAGTCACTCCCAAAATCCTCCTTTGAAAGATTGGTACATGAGATTGGGATGCGCCGATTCCGAGACATTAAATGATGTTGACAAGAGGGGGAGAGACTGTACTCTTTTTTCCTTGGTCAGATTTTTTTTCCATTGGATTTTTTTTGACAAGGTTTTTAATGAGATAGTCCCCATCACAAAGGATATTGTACTCTTTTTCTTTCACTAAAGTTTTTTCCATTGAATTTTTTTAGTAAGATTTTAATTAGGCATAATCCTAAATGAACATCCAAGGGGGAGTGTTGTGATAAGGATCACTTCATACGTGGATGCCCATTCTCAAGAGAGAATGAATTTAATGAAGGTTGAAAAGTGATAACAATTTGTGTGTATAAATAGAGGAAGCATCAATCTGAATAAAAACACACAACAATAATAAAACATTCTTTCCTTTCTCCATACATTATAATAATTCTCTCTTTTCTCTATCTATCCGAAGACCTTAAGTTTATAATATATTAGTAAATATAATAATCATCTCGATTATATTAAGATAGTAATTGTGGTGAATATTACTACTAGAGTTCTATATTTATATTTCTCTATCTTATATTTACATCTTCCTTATTTATTTATTTATTTATTTATTTATTTATTTCACAACAGAAACAAATGTAGTGAGTGCATGGCGTTCGGCTCGATGCTTATAAAAAAATAAAAAATAAAAGTAAAAAGACAATTAAATTCTCGAAAATTTTGATTTTGGATTAATTAATTTTTGAAGAAAAATATTAATTAAATCTTTTATGATAGTAAACAGTAGACATATATATTTTTCTGTCAATAAATAGTACGAAACAAAATGAAATTATTCATGTATTTCGTTATTTATAGTGGTGCATATCTCGTTACTGTCATATAAAAATGAAAACGATATAATTTTGGATAGTGAAGTATTTATTATCTTTTGAGTTTTCATATGCCTTTTATTAATTGCTCTCTATTTATCACAAATTAAAACAGTGAAGTTTCGCTTCAAAAATTATTATCTGCATGATTATCTTTCGTAAATAGACATATCAAAGTAGCTAATGTTATATATAAGCATCACTATTAAGTTTTAGTTGATAAATTGATAGAAGGACATCATGTGTCTACTTTTACTATATTGGAGGGCCAAATTGGTACTTTTTTTTCATAGACTAATTAATACGAAATCAAAATCTCCAAAAACCTAATTGTCACTCTACTTTAAAAACAAAAACTTAGTGAATGTGCAATACATAATTTTCATGGTTACTATTTTAGTGTAACATTTTTATATAAAGATTATATTGTAAATTATTAGATAGTTTAGTCAAATATGTTCAATTAATTATGTTTTCTTATTGTTTACGGTATTTTTCAATTCGACAGATTAAAGACTAATCCACTATGGATGTAAGCTTTATTTGAGATTTTGTCGCTGGTCAATAGGTTATTACATGCATAAGGCAAGATCCGAATTCAAGTTGATTTGTTTAGTTAAACATGTTAAACTATCTAGCAGTTAACAATATTTTCTAACTCCCAATTTGAAATTAAAATTGACAATGGGTTAAGAGAAAAAATGGTTTAGATTGAGTAAACCCCCATAATAATCCCTGAGATTCACAGGATTACTCAATTTAGTTCTTGAAATTCCAATTTCACCATAATAGTCTCCGAGATTGAATTTCGGGCACCATAGTGGTCCCTGAACATTTTTTCGATGATGACTCAGCTATTTCAATGATGACATGGCAACTATTTGCCATGAAGGTGTCTGCAATGATTAGGTTAGATGGCTAGATTCCAATTTGAACTCAATTTAGTCTCTCCCACTCTATTTAACCCCAACCCTCATTATTCTTTGCCAAAACTTTTGGAGGGTAACTTTTGCTATTTCTTTTTCTGTTCTTCCCATTCTTCTTCTTCTTTATATCAATGGAAGCAAATTATTCTCTACCCCTTTATCCTTTAATACCTATATAAATAAGTGAAAACCCCTCTTTACCCTTCTCTCTCAGATTAACAATCACTCTTACACATTCACAAGCAGAGGGTATATGAAACCCAAAAAAATGGGTTCATTGCCATTGTTCCTAAAATAGCTTGTTTCTTCATTACTATTGATTCAGTTGTTGTTTCAAATTTGCCACTTAACAAAAGCTTCCAGCTTCAATGAAAATGAAAATGGACCAAATAGAGAGCTTGTAGGAAAATGCAACATGTTATGTAAAAAATGGATACATGACCCTTGTGACCCTTCAGAGTGTCCCTTCACAGATCCACAATTTAATTGATAGAAGAATGGAAGATCTGATAAAATGTAGTAGAAGTTTAGGTAGACCGAATTAGGAGAAAGTAAAGAGAGTTAGAGTTAAATAGAGTGGGAGGAACCAAATTAGGTTTAAATTAGAATTTGGCCACCTAAACTAGTTGTTGCAGTGCCAACATGACACATTGTTGCCACATCATCACTGAAACGGTGAGTCATCACCAGAAAAATGTTCAGGGACCATTATGGTGCTCGGAGCTCAATCTTGGAGACCACTATGGTGAAATTAGAATATTGAAGACCAAATTGAGTAATTATGTAAATCTCAGGGATCATTATGGGGATTTACTCGATTTAGACTCTACCCTAATACAATGAACTTAAGTTCTCTTTACGATTTAACTCTATTCTACTGACAGATTGAGAAATTTTTCAATCCTAACTTTACTCACACCTTAAAGTTTCAAATCCAATCCTATCAACAACAAATCAAATTTTTTTCTAATAAAAATAATATTTAATCGTTTCATGTTTCACAAACATACTAATAAAATAAAAAAGAGGTAAACACCAAATCAGTACCCGAAAGGTTCTGGCACTGGCAAAATGGTACTTGACTTTTGCTATTAACAAAAATAGTCCCTAAAAGATTTTAAAATTTGACAAGCATATCCTCGAGCTCGCCAGAAGAAATCTCCGACAAGCATAATGCTGACAGGACCATCGTATTCTGGTGACCTGGCAAACCATCCTCCAAACCTTAATCCCTTCCTCCCAACGTAGACTCCCCATCCATCTCCCTCCCCATACCCAACGCAACCCCTCTCTCTTCCTCCCTATCGCAGCCCCCCTTTTGTCTCCCTCCCCATCACAGCCTCCCCCCGAAACGCACATTCCC
>NC_029780.3:104200053-104200640 GCF_000817695.3 Arachis duranensis
CCCCATCACAGCCCCCTCCCCAACACACACTCTCCTTCCCCTCCCTCAACACCACAACTCGCAGCAACAATTACCTCAACATCAACAGCAACAGCAAGCAACAACAACAACAACCCCAACACACACTTTCCCCTCTCTCCCATCGCAGCAACAACCTCAACTGCAAGAGCACCATCAAAGACCATCGCCACCACCATCGAAACCACAACAAGGCCTGGAATAGTCGCGTCCCCTCAACTCCTCAGCCTTTTTCTCTTTCTATTTATATATGTATGTTACGTGTTTGTATAAATATATGTGTGTGTGTGTGTGAATGGATATTGTTATTGTTATTATTATGGTCCTCCGAGAAGAGAAAAAAGGAAGGAGGGAAAAGAGAGAAGGAGGAACAAGTAAGGTTAGGTTCTGAGTGTGCATGTTCTTTTGTTAGTTCTGTTTGGGATTCTGATGATGTTTCTGCTGTTATTCCTGCTTTTGCTGCTGTAATTAGAGAAGCAGAAGGAAAGGGGAGTGTGTGTTGGGGAGGGGGCTGCGATAGGGAGGGAGAGGGAAAGGGGTTGCGATGGGGAGGGAGTGTGCATTGGGTA
>NC_029780.3:104200721-104209107 GCF_000817695.3 Arachis duranensis
GGAGAGGGAGAGGGAGGGGGGAGTGTGCATTGGGGAGGGAGAGGGCTGCGATGGGGAGAGAGATGGAGGGGGAGTCTACGTTGGGAGGAAGAGATTAGAGCGCTAGAATCTTTCGAGTATCGATTTGGTATTCACCTCAATAAAAAATATAAAATTAAGTCTATATTAAAATTTAGAATAACAAAAAATAATAAAATTTATGTCAAAATTATTAAAAAAAGATGTGGGTTCGATCTCTATTAACTTTATCATACATGTTAATAATTTTTAACTACCGATTATAATATATAAAAAATGCGAATAGATCACATAAAGAGGTTTAAATTTGTACACCCGCTCACTTCTCAATCTAACTCGTTGTGGATCAAATTGTCAACCCTATCCCAACAAATTGGATTGGATTAGATACCGCAGATAAGGGTAGTATTATTAGATCTATTTGGAATACTAAAAATGACGAGTTGTAACTTGTGAGACTGGTATTATATAACTGGCAAGGAACAGCAAAGGGTGCTGCCCTTTTGCTTTTGGGGTCTTACACAGCAAGAGTGACATAATTATGTAAAAAACCTGAAACGGTAGTAGAAGTTAAAGTAGTACAACATTGGAACTTAAGTGTACATTTACATTGTTTGAAGCCTGGCCGGCACACCACATTTCAATTTTCCAACTGTAACATGAACAACAAAGTCCACCCTCCACCTTGGATTTTCAGAATCTTGTACTTGTCACTGTGGCTCTCCTTTTTCCACCCAAAATTTTAATTAGTAAAAAAAAGAAAAGAAAAGAAAAGAAAAAAACAAAATATTTCATATCATATCAAATTCCAAAGCCCCATCATTGGTTGTACCCTCAAAAAAACTTTCACTCCTTTATAAAGTTTTCAACTGACTTTCAAAAACAATGCAAGTTATCACTCCCATTAACTGTTTGACAATAGTCCTGTGTCAACTTTACTCAACTACTATACTTACTTGCCATTGGTTTTCACTTTTCAATAGTCATTTCTTGAAAGGCTAATTGATAATGGGGGTGGTGAAGATGAATATGAGATGGCCTCCATGGCCACAACATCTATGGCCCAAGAAGTTTGAGGCAATTGTGATTGTACAAAGGCTTGAAGGAACATCAAGCTTGGTGAAGAGGTTGAAGAAGAAGGCTCATGAGGAGTTGGGATCATTGGTGGTTGAGATCAAATGGAAGGGCCAGAAGAAGGGTAGTGTATCCTTGAGGTCCCTTGGGGCCTCCATGAAGAGAAGCTTCACCAGTGTTGTTGCTCTAATTGGTGGTGAAGGTGAAGGTGAAGGTGAAGGAGTGGTTCAATGGAACCAGGAGTTTAGAAATGTTTGCACCTTTAATGGCTACAAGGACCATGACATGTTTCATCCATGGGAAGTTATGTTCACTGTCTCCAATGTGAGTCTCAATAACAAATCCATGATAATATCCATTCTTTCTTCTATTTGATTTTTGGGTGTGGGAAATATTATATATTTAATACTTGTTTTAAAGACATTTATAGTCATGCATTCACATTTATTTGATACAAATGAATTTCATTTTTTTTTTTTTTTACCAAACATCAATATTATTTGCAATAAGCCATGTTTCTTATTTGTGGCCAGAAAGAACTATATTTTGAGAATGAATAACTTAGGTTCAATTTTATTTCCTTGTTCTTATGGATCCTTTTAGATTCAATGTTATTTCCTTGTTCTTATGGATTCTTTCTTTTTGTACTGAATTAGGTTTATAACAAAGGGCCCAAAACAATGGCCTCTGTAATTGGAGTTGCATCAGTAGACTTAGCCAAAGACATGCCTGCAGCTGTGGATAAAAAGACCGAAATTCTAATTCCTTTGAATGTTCCTGGCACCACTAGTACTAATCTCTCACTTTGTGTAAGTTTCTTTTTGTTCCTTCTTTTTCTCCTTGTGATGCCCTTTAATTGTTGAAATTTCAAGTAAACTATCTCATATATCTTTTATACTGATAATGCATAAAAATTAAATTCATAGATATATAACCTTATTGGCCTATTACTTTAAAGTTTTAGGTCATAAACTCATAATGTGTCGTCTGACTAGTTTCGTGTTTCTCATTGCATCAAACATGATTTCTGTTTAACAGGTATCCCTCAGATTACTGAAATTGGAGACACTTAAAGAGTATTTGGATGCAGAGCATCGATCAATGGAGCATGTTCCTTCTTTGCCATCTTCTCCAGAATCTCCCTCAACGAGTAGAAACGAACCTTCTACACTTAAAGTAGGTCTAAGAAGAGTAAAAATCTTTGCTGAGTATGTATCTACTGTGAAAGCTAAGAAGGGAAACTTAAAAGATGAAGGAAATGATGTTACGAGTTCCAACAGAAGCGAAGATTCCGAACATAGATATAGATCCGACACAGATTCATTAGATAATGATTCTGCCATTGATTTGCATGAGAAGAACAAAGAAGGTTCATATGTTAGATGTTCTTCATTGGGTTATGGGACATTAGACTCCGTAAATTTTGTAGGAGGATCACCTTGTCTAAGTTCATTTTTCAGTAGTGAAGATGATTTTGGAGTAGCACATGTTGAGAATTACAATACACTTGATCAGATAGAGTGTCATGGTTCGAGGAATAGAATCATTTCTTGGAGGAAAAAGAAACTGAAATTTAAATATTTGAAGGTGAAAAAAGGGGAGCTACTTCTGAAAAGGGATAATGGAGAAGTGGGCGGAGATGATATTGATTATGATCGCCGCCAACTTAGCTCTTCTGATGGGTATCCTGTCAAGGTATGTGTCATGTGCATAGTTTTACAAATTCTGTTTCAAAAACCATTTATTCCATGATTACTTGTGTTTCAAGCAACCTTTGAAAATCAACTTTTAGTGTGTATGTTTCCTGTAGTGGCATAAAATAGAAGAAACTATCGCCCCAAGGCAATCATTTGTTCCTGAATTCGAGGGTAACAATTTTATGGTTGGAGGTTGGGAGTGCAAGGAATTCATCAGCCGAGACAAACGAACAAAGCTCCATACACAAGTCTTCTTTGCTTCATTTGATCAAAGGAGCAAACACTCTGGTGGGGAAGGCGCATGCGCGGTCCTGGTTGCTGTGATTGCTGATTGGCTAAAAGCAAACCGAGTCGAAATCCCCATTAAGTGTCAATTTGATGGCCTTATTAAAGATGGATCATTAGAATGGAGAATTCTCTGTGAGAAAAAGGAACACATGAAAAAATTTCCTGACAAACACTTGGACCTTGACACTGTTCTGCAGGCCAAAATCAGTTCAATTTTCGTGCTGCCAGAAAAATCCTTTGTTGGATTCTTCATTCCAGAAGAGGGAACAACTAAGAGTGGAGGCTTTGAATTCCTTCAAGGTGCTATGTCCTTTGATAGAATATGGGAAGAAATAAGCATTTCTGCATCAAAATTGAACATAAATGATGACCCTTTGGTCTACATTGTAGGTTGGAATGATCATTTCTTTGTACTAAAGGTTGAGCAAGATGCTTATTACATCATTGATACTTTAGGGGAGAGATTATATGAGGGATGCAAACAAGCATACATATTGAAATTTGATGCTTCCTCAACAATTGAGAAATTAATGGCCAAAGAAAATCAAGAGTTGAATGAGATTATATGCAGAGGCATGGAATCATGCAAAGAATATATCAAAAGATTTTTGGCTGCCATAACTGTAAGGGGAGTGCAGCTTGAGGTCAAGAAAGGCTTGAAACCTTCAAAGCCTCTTCACCATAGGTTACAGATTGAATTCTACTATACTCAATTGAAGCAACAGTAAAATGCAGATCATGCATCAACAAACCAACACTGGCTTAGTTGAGTAGTAGGCAAGTTTGTCATTTTTCCACCGGGAGACTTCGAGTCTTGGAGAAGGAAAAAACAATTATACTCAGAGAGGCAGTTATAGTTCTTCGAACTAGATTAACTGGATTTGAAGTAATAGGGTCTTGATTCAAGTGCAGAGGAAAAAAAAGATGGTGCATCAACAATTGCTTGGTGCAATTCAATAGAGATTTCATAGTTAGTTACTAATATTGTTTTTTCCATGAGATTGTTTTACACAACTTACTAAAATACACTTGAGTTGTTTAAGCTGAGCTGTAGATTTGGTATTTTACTTGAATTTTCATGGCTTGGCCTTCTGATCAATAATGTTGATTATTATATATGTTAATCTAAGCTTTTCAATTTGGAATTCAACACAGTGTCTCAACAGTTACTGAGAGATCACATTTCCCTCCATTTGCAATTCGGGTCCAGCTATTTAAGTCTTATTTATATCTTTTTATAATAAAACATAATATTTAATTTGAGGAAATAATTATTTGAAAATGAAATGATAAATACTCCCATGTTTAAGAAAAAAAATTGAAAAATAATTTTAAAAAGCTTGGAAGGTGTTTCCGATAACAACTTTCGTCATACATTTCCCTTTTAAATACCTTAAGAATCAATTTGATACAAGACATGGATAATATTTGACTCTTAAAAATGTGCTTCACCTTATTAAAAACATAGGTTGTAACATATAACTTGCCCGTAACATAGTATTCTCTAGTATATGTTGCTAGCTCATGCATAAATAAACAAAGCCAATAACGGTATGTTTTATTGGAGTAAAAATGGGAGAAATTTTACTCACTTTATTTTAGTGTAATTATATTTCATTTAAAGAGTGCGTTGAAACAACAATTAAGTTGTCTTTATGTGACCTGAAAATTATAAATAGTGAATCAGAAACTTGCATTAAGTTAGACTGCATACATTATGCTCTACACTCTTTGGATGTAATCCTTTCAAAGACTCTACATATTACATAATGTGAGATGCTTTGCATCAGATTGTCTATATTTCATTGTTTAATGTATTTATCATTAAGTGAAGTATATAACTGGAAACTTTGAGATCAATACATGTTGTTAAATGAATGGTAATCAATTTAATTTCTAGAAAAGCTCATTTAATTTATTAGGAGAAGTAACCAAAATAAATACTTCATCTCCCATGATTGCAAAAGCATTGCCTTAATTTTTAGCAGCCTATTTATAAATTATGAAATTAAGGCAATTATTTTTTAGACACCAAAAGAATTGCCTTAATTTCATAATTTATAAGGAAGCTTACAGTTACTTGAAAAATTTATAATCAGCTCTCAGTTGAACACATCTGAGAAACCAGCTTGATTACTCCCCACATAGGTGCATCATTCTGCAGCAAATAATTTTCAAGTTACAATTATTATAATTTGTAGAAGTCAACAATAAATAATAAGCATTGATTGCTCTCATACAAATTGGAAGGAACCAAGAATGTAAAGAGAGTTTACTTACCACAAGAACAACATCAAAAGCTTCTTGATAGATGCTAAGTGAGTTCTCAATGTTGTGGTTCCTGCAGCAGTAATTTCATATCATTACTTATCACGTATATCAGTAATATCCAGTTTCCTTTCAATCTATGCATACCTATTGACTAGACTAAAAAGGAAGTTTTTCGAAGATGGATTACAAAAGAGAAAAGAGGAATAATCATTCTCTTCAAACAGGGCGCAAAGAAAGACAAACAGCATCGACAAGAACAAACTCTTTTCGCACTAGACGGCATCGTCTATGAAGTAAACGATTTCATTGTATCCCTAAAAAACTTTGATATACTTATTCATATGGTTTTACAAATTGTCACCAAATACTCAATAACTAAATATAGAGAGCTCAAGCATCATTCATAACCTGGCAGTCAGAATATATGAATTGCGGCAAAATAAAGTTTTAACTTACAAGAATCCCACGGATATCCGTGTCTCATAATTCAAGCCATCAGACATTCCCAGGTCTCCAAGGTGATCGCCAAGAAGGAGAACATTGGTTCTCTTCTTGACTGAAGCATTGTCAGCAGTTTGATCATCTGTATCGCCCAATTGCTCATGGAGAGGCGCAGCCATGTCAAGGGCATGCTCATTTTTATTTAAGCTGTGAATCACTTTCCCTGAATTTGGAATTTGCAACAAAAAGTAAGAAATGATTCTATGAAGCAAATACGTTCATCCAAATCATCCCTTAGAAGCTTCGTACGCATTTCATTATATAAGATAATAAATTGGTTTAATGTGATATCAATTTGTATAAAGAAAGAACCCAACATATTAATTTCAAGTATGTATAACGAATCACCTTTAAAAGATACAAGGTGACCATCATTATCAAATACCATCCTATTGGATACTATCTTCACATTTTTGAAGGATCTATGAAGTTTCTGCCTTAAAACCTGTTATATCAGGAAGAAAAAAATAGCAACACATTGCAATTCAGAAACACAAACAATAACAGACACAGATAGTCCAGAACACAAGCTTAAGACCTCTTCAATGATATCAGCAAGTCCTGCGGAGAATATCAACACAGGAATGTCTCTTTCCTGAAAGTTATAATAACCGAAAACAGGAACCGGTATCAGAAATTTTTTCACATGCCTAATTCCGTCAACATATTGAAAAACTCAGAACTTCAGCACTTCACACTAGACGCTTTTGAAAAAAGGATGAGAAATATACCTCTAAATATTCAAAGAGTTCACCAACACCTTCCCTAAAAGCAATGTTGGCATCAGCAACTGATTGTCTTATCGATTCGAATGTAAGTCCTCCCTCAACGAGAAGACCATGTGTTTTTCCCCACCTGGTGCACCAGAATAAGAGTTTCAGCAGCTGGCATTAATGTTCTTCAGGTTAGAGCTTATATCTCCACCATTCAGAAACTGCGTGACATACCACTCTTCCATGAGCTTCGTTTTCTCTTCAAGTCCAATAGTTGGTGAAAATTCTAAGGGATGGTAATGTTCAAATAACTGCTGCCTTTTCTCATCGTATTCCGGATTACCTTGCTTCAAAAGGCCATGACTACCTAAAAGTGATTCTATTAGATATAAACCGGAAAATCCTACTGAAAAAATATACTTTTCTTTTTGAGTTTTTTCCATCATAATTAACATAAAAAAGTATAAATAAATAAATTGTTCAGGGAACATACTTTGCCCACGAGTTCCATTAATCCAAAACTTCGTTAATGTGGCATCAAAATCAGCAATCACCTGATACCAACAATCTGAATACAATCATAAAAACAGAAACATGTGCAAGAAAACTATAAAAAAATAAATAAATTACATTCTCCCGAGATACGATTCGATGAAATTCAACTCGACCCCCTCTATTTCTAAAAGCATACAACGACCACTTCTGAGATTTAGGTAACACTTAAGTACCCTTGTACTGTGTAAAGTATAACATTACTGAATTTCCTATGAATCAAACCCTAATAACCAAATCTCACGTGAGATTAATGTAATTTACCCATTTTTCCACAGGTGCCAATTTTGTAAGACACTGAGTACCTATGGAATATACAATACAACATGCAAGTCTTTGGTTCAAGTTCAACCAAGTAAAAAACATTAAAAAATAAATAAATAAATAAAAAGAAGAACATGAATGTTTCAGTTTCACCTGAAGCTTGTGGGGGCCAGCAGAACGAATTGCAGCAATCTTGTTGTCCAGCAAAAGAGGATCCCTCACCAACAATTCCGAAGCTAACTTCACATCCTTCATTTCCAAATCTTTACCACAACAGAATGATTCCCTTCAAGCAAAAACATGACAACAAAGATAATAAATAAGCAGAAAAATAACTATTTTCAAATTATATATTTGACAATTAATAAGAATTTGACTAATTTGATTCGTATTGAATTGAATTGCACAAGAAATTAGAAAAACTGTTGAAAGAGACGAAAAAAAAAAAAGGAACCTTGTGGAGTTGAGAAGGGAAAAAGAAGAGAAGGGAAAGTAAGGTGAGCGAAAGGTTGTAAGAAGAATCGATTGGAGTTGCAGTTGGAAGCGATAACTCATTTGAAGGCTCCTACACTCGTCACTCGTCTTTTTTGCTTCTTTAAATTCAGATTCTTCACTCCCTTGGGTATCAAATTTCATATTTTTTTAATTTATTTTCTTTTTTTAAATTAATCAACCACATATTGTCATATAATAAAAATAATTAATTTTTATTTAAAATGTTATTTACATACGTGAATTTAATTGTATAATTGTATATAATTATTTATATTGTAAACACATTGAAATTTAAATTTTATTTCTTTTAATTATACTTAAATTGACACTCCAAAAATTTTAAATCGAATAGTTTAATTTTTAACAAATTTTTGTTGTTTCAAAAATGTTCGAATATTATTATGATATATTAGTTTTTTAGTTTTTTTAAATGAAGATTAGTTGATCTTATACTGATATTTTTTAATAATTTAATTATTTTATAGTAAAATTTATTAAAAATTATTGATATTA
>NC_029780.3:104209115-104217337 GCF_000817695.3 Arachis duranensis
TTAAATTATTAATAATAATAATTTCTAACTATCAAATTTTATATGAAGTTCAGGTGAGTTTTTACTTTTTACTATCTATGAAGAGCGAATTAACGTTCACCTCGGACAGTAAAGAATAAAGATAGAAATGATAGTGGAAGAAAAAAAAAAACAAAAGCAAAAGGATTTTTGTCCCACATAGGCCGTAGCCATGATTAATGAACGTTAATCCTCTAATCGTCACTAGTCATAACCCAAAATTGTGGGACCACAAATAACCACTAAAAAAATCCCCGAGGTAATTAGATTACCACGTGGCACTCATTAATTGGTGAGAACAACTTTGTACCATGCTTTTCGTTGTAGACTAGTGTGGCTCTTGCATACCCATTACCCACTAATAATAACGCTTTAAATTTATTATAAAAAAATAGAAAACAAAAAACGAAGTTGAAAATTAACTAGCCGTTGGAACTGAGACTCTCAGAGTCCCTACTATTCTCTATCACTGCGCCCAAAGAAGAATCCAAAGACAAAGAAGAAGGGAGTGTTAAGCTTTGTTTTCACAATCTTCACCCTAATTTGTTCAGACAACAAAATCAAATTCAATTTTTTCTTTTTTATTATTTTTTGATTCTGTGGCAGAGAATGAGGGGGGTGAAAGGAAAATTGCTGAAGAAGCTGAAATCAATCAAGCCAATTGAGTCTCTGAGGCATGATCGAATTCTTCAGGTGAAAGCATCAGATGGGTACGTTGATTTTCTCCAAAAGATTCCAACTTTCAACCTAAGTTCCCCTTTTCTTTCCCGAGAAAATGCTCCCAAGAAGGTGGTTGTTGTCCAGAAAAAGGGGCATCAGGAAGAACAACCAGAGGTAATTGATGTGTCAGAGCTCATGAAAGACCTAAAAGATGATGATGAAGAAATAGATTTGGATGATTACAATGACAACAAAGAGAACATTGGACCATGTTCGTTGAAATCAAATCACCAATTTGGACACAAGGGAATTTCTGAGAATGGGTTCAGAGAAGAAACAGAGCGAAACCAGAGCAAAAAGCAGAGTAAGATTTTGGTGGATTTAAGATCATCTGAGCCAAGGTCTGATTTTGATGGAAAAAACCAAACTCCATTGTCTGAGATTGATGTCGCGTCATTCCGGAGGCCGGACTTGAATTCTGGCAGCTTGTTCGACCCAAATCTACTAGCAGCATTTGAGGAGGCCGTGAGGGAATATGTTAGGATGACAGAGGAACAGAGGAGAGCCAGAGCCGAAGCAGAGCTCTTAGAGAAATCATGCAACATTGTGGAAGAAATTGGCAATTGCAATTGCGACAGCAATGGCAATGGTGACGGCGATGATCCTTTGTTGTGCTTTGAAGAGAAGTGTCCGCCCGGAGGCGAAAGCTGTGTGATCTTCTACACAACAACTCTAAGGGGAATCCGGAAGACATTCGAGGACTGTGAAAAGATCCGGTTCCTTCTCGAGAGCTTCAAGGTTCTGTACTTTGAGAGGGACATATCAATGCACAAGGAGTTCAAAGCAGAGCTTTGGGAAACTTTGGGTGGCAAAATTGTGCCACCAAGGCTCTTTGTTAAAGGAAGGCACATTGGTGGAGCAGAAGAAGTTGTGACATTGCATGAACAAGGGAAATTGAAGCAAATCTTTGAAGGAATCCCTAAAGATTGTTCCAATGGTCCATGTGATGGATGTGGTGGAATAAGGTTTGTGCTTTGCTTCATTTGCAATGGAAGCCACAAAATCATTGAAGAACATGGAGAGAAGATTCAGTGCTCTAAGTGTAATGAGAATGGCTTGATTACATGCCCCTATTGCTCCTCTTAGTTTGTAAGAATATCAGTTCACAATTTGTACTCTATCTTTGAGTAATAGTTTCTGTATGTAACTGGATTTGAGGGAAGTTGTTTGTTTTTTTTTTTTTTTTTTTTTGGGGTTTTTTTTTTTTTTGAAAAGCTTTTTCTTGCTTCAAGAATCATTTTATTGATTTTTCAGAAATCTGAAATAGTTCAAATTTCAGATTCAGTGTGCTTTACAATGTATCTATATCTATATCTACATACCATCAATAAAGAGGGCTTTTACATTACAAGTTGAAAGGTATACATATTCTTAAGAGTAATAACTCATTATTAGACAAAATTTTAGTATCCTGAATTTACATAAAAATGTTGGACTCAATATTACTTATCCAAAAATCAGGCATTTATAAGTATTTGATTATCTGATAGTATAAAATTACTGTGTTTGTTCACTTTTCTGTTATACAACATTTTCTTAATAACCAATATGTTACACATTAAAGTAGTCAAGGAAACAGAACAGTTACACATTGAATATCAGTTACCAACATTAAAAGTTGTTACGTAGTCCAAAATTTGCAACATTGCATCTCTAATTCATCATGTTCTGATAATTAATTTTCAGTTTCAGTTTCATGACATTACCAGAAATGAATTCCCAAATTGTGTTGAAATTAGTAAGGACATTAATTCATATAACGCAGTAACAGTTGCAGATTAAATGAAAGAATTAAATCCTTCTAATATTAAAACATACACACGGTTAGAGTTCCATATGGTTTAATTTGCAAGCATACATTTCTAACTTACCTATCTCTTTCTTTTGTTCCCAAAATTGTGTCACATTCTCTGATCTGAGAAGTTGAAGATGATGCTGCTGAAGCACCAAAAAGGTTTTGTTCTGTCATTTTCAGCATTGCTGCTTCTTTTAGCAATGAATTGTCACTGTTCTTCTGCTCATACTCAATTCATAGTTGGAGATTCAGCAGGTTGGGTTATTCCACCTTATCCAACCTACTACACCAATTGGTCTCACAACCATTTCTTTAGAGTTGGTGATTCTCTAGGTACAAAATTAAATTGCCATGTCAAATTAATGTTCTTCAATTTTGGAGGACTATATATATTTAGTGCTTTCTTTTTTGCTTTGATATGTTATTTCTATCTAATCTTAACAGGACCATTATTATATCAGTAATTCTTTTCTTATTTGTATCCTTGAATCTTTTTTTTTTTTGCTTTTTTGCCTCATCAAGAAGACAATACAAGGTATGAAAGAAAGTAACTATTATTGTTGAATATATATGCTTTTATTGTTCATTTGTGTCATTTGAATGCTTAAAAGGCTGCAGGATTTTATTGTTATATTTTGTTCTTTAGCATATATGATATATTTGACATCATATGGTTCCCAAAATAATAATAATAGTTGTATTTTATATTTGATAAATGACAAACAATTTTTGTTTTCCAAATTAAGAAGTTTACAAGTTAGTTGATCATAAATAGTTAATTTTTGGCTATTTTTGAACACACGTGAATTGATTATACCCCTTAAAAAACTAACACCATAATAGCTTATACAGAATCAAATCAAATATATCTAAAGCACCATAAAAAAAATTTGGATGTAAAAGTATATAGGTTAAAAGATTATTGTTTTTGAGCTGATTTCATTTTCAACCCAAAACCGCAATCATCTCAATGATGAACAAAGGTTTAGGCTATCCCTATAGTATTAACCAAAACATGTAAACTACTTTTGTCACCCTTTATAACATATATTTGAATTACCATATCAAGTACATAGCAAAACAGGTATTATTGTATACTATACTTTTAGAAATAACAATAATATTTATACCACTTTTTATCTAATTTTTTTAATATATATTTATTTTTATGATATAAAAGAAAAGCTTTACATTCGCTTCTTATTGATTACTTTTAATATCAAAAGTAGCAATTATAGAAGGATAAAAATTTATATGTAGTTCTCTTTATATGAAGTTGATAATTAATAATTATTAGATAATAATAATTTAGTTAAATCTGTTAAATTATCTAATAATTTTTTATTATTAACTTCGTATAAGGACAATTGCATATAAATTTCCATTGTATAAAAAAGGTTGAAATGTTCATAAAAGTAGTACATATAACTTGATATAAAAATAATAATTAAGAATTATTAGATAATTTGATATATTTAATTAAAAATTTAATTATTCTATTAATTTTTATAATTTTATTAAATTAATTACAAAATTAAAAGTGGTATAGACCAAAATTGAAAGAAAAACACGAGTAGGAAGTTAACGAAAAGATATTTTGGTGGTGCAAATAACGTAACTCTTGATTTATGAATGTTTATTGGGTACGCAGTATTCAACTTCGACCCAAAATTCTACAACTTAATGGAGGTATCAGAGTACGAGTACGAGCACTGCACATCAATGGAGCCTCTCAAAGTGTTCAACAGCAGCCCAGCAATCATCCAACTCAACCAGAATGCCTCCTTCTTCTTCGTCTGCACCATCGCCAACTACTGTTGTCTTGGCCAGAAGCTCGCCGTCTCCGTCCACCAAAGGACTCATAACAACAAACCTCCGTCTCCATCGCCATCTCCATCGCCATCGCCATTGCCTTCTCATGCACCACCACCTCCCACGCCGCCACTGCCACTGCCTCCGTCAGCAAGTAATTCTAATGGTTCTGCTAGCAATCCTCCTCCTTCTTCAAATAAGACAAATAATGCAGTGGCATTTGGAACTAATTTCAGTGTTTATCTGCTTCCACTCTTGCTCTTAGGGTTTTGGATGTTCTAGGTTATTTATTTTTAGGGTTTTAGATTTCGTTTTGTTTTCATAATTAGTAGTCTTTTAATATTGAGTTTGATGATTTAATTATTATTATTAGGGGTTTGTTTGCATTGGATTTTGTCGCTTGCTTTATAATGTTATGTTTTTCAGGACATATATTTAGTATTGTTTAATTTGTGCTTGAATTATCATGCTATACGTATACTCACTTTATTATTTTTAAATTTTGTTATATTTTTTATTACTATTTGTTCATGTAAAATATTTCATGTGATTTTCGGTAAGTTTTTACTTTTTAGGCGAGATATTCTTATCATATGAATTTTATTAAAAATCTAGGATTCGATCATATATAGTTATTTTCAAGTAAATTAATATTTATGTTATGAAAGATTAGAACATTACTAATATATCTACTCATGAATGAAATTAATGCGAAAAATATTAGAGTATTATTAGAATTTATTTTTTTGTCATTAATTAGTTATTAATATTTAAAAATATAAACTAAAATATGTTATGAAATTATTAAACTAATTAAAAGAATTAGTTTACGATTAAAAATGATAATAAAAAATAATAAATTCTAATAACTCTCTAACATTTTTTAATTATTATTTAGATATGTTTTTTTTATTTTGGGTTGCAAAAATTAATGTTGTTTTTTTTTTTGAATGATGGCAGGGCATCTTGGTTAGTTTTACTGACCTTTTTTTTACTGTTTTAGGGTAGTTTTATGCATTTTCTTAGTAAATAAGAAAGTTTTAGATGAAAATACACTTACACCTTGATTCAAGCAATTATTGTGAACTTTACAGGATTTTATGAGGATTAGGCAAGAATTGAATGATATAATTGATGATGCATAATCTCATGACTTGGAACAGAGCTTTGATGCACTCTAATTGCTTGATTTCAGGATAAAGGAAGCAAGAAGGAACCACGTTAGCAGCCACGTTAATCTAATTAATGTGACCACTAACGTGGAATGGGGACAAGCTTGTAGCGTTAATGGAAAAAGTGATCGCCAATAACGCCTTCGAAGCTATCATAGCCCACGTTAGTTGCCACGTTAACTATATTAACGTGGTAGCTAACGTAGAGGAGGAAGAGGAGCTCCAACGTTAGTGGTAAAAGTGATTGCCACTAACATTCCACAAAGGCACAATGAAGCCACGTTAAGAGTCACGTTAATCCAATTAACGTGAACTCTAACGTGGGATAAAGAACCAATCACCAACGTTAGTGACACTCACCTTTGTCACTAACGTTAGACCAACCCAAGAGTACCCACCTTAGTGGTCACGTTAAGACCACTAACGTGAGAGATAACGTGGAGCTAAGCATGATAAGCCAACGTTAGTGACACTCACCTTTGTCACTAACGTTGGAGATGACAATTACTACCACGTTAATCTAATTAACGTGAACTCTAACGTGGGAAGGAGGGGCGTTTAGAGCGTTAGTGACAAAGGTAAGTGTCACTAACGCTCTCGAAGCTTAGGCATGCCCACGTTAGGAGTCACGTTAGTTATACTAACGTGAACTCTAACGTATGGAAAGGGGGCACAAGGCAACATTATTGGAAAAAGTGATTCCCAATAACGTTTGCGAAGGACCAAGAGGCAACGTTAGTGGTAATGTTAGTGCCATTAACGTTGAAGTTAACGTTGATCATTTTGAGTTGGAACGTTAGTGGAAAAGGTGATTGTCACTAACGTTCTCGAACCCACATCCTCACTTAACGTTAACGCCACTAACGTCCTAACTAACGCCCATGCCTAACTCACACTTTTTTGGAAACAAAGCTGAGCCCACTGAAGATTTTAACTGCTTCAACTCAATATCAAAAGCTCATATCCAAGACTTGAAGAACTCACTAGAAGATCAAGAAGAGTAGTATATATAAGAGTAGTTTTGAACTATAGAAAAGCTTGGCACTTTTGGAGAACTACACTCTATATATTTACTTTCTGTATTTTCTAGTTTGCGAAGCATGTACCCTTTCCTACCATTTTTCATTTCCAGATCCATGAACAACTAAACCCCTCTCATTGGGTTAGGGAGCTCTGTTGTAATTTGATGGATCAATTATAGTTTTCATTCTTCTTCCTCTTTCTTTTCTCTTGATTTACTGGAAAGCTTTTGATCTTAATCTAATTGGTTAGTTGTCTTGGAAAAGAAACTCTCCATAATTGGATCTCCTCTGAGCCTTGGAAAAGGGATGAGGAGATCATGCTAGAAATGCTTTCTCATATTGGACCAAATTGGGGTTTGGACGGATATAGTGACATGTAATCCTCCCAACACTTTGATTTGGAAATACATGTGGTATAATCAGTGACCATACTTCATCTCTTTCCATGAGCAATTAAATCAAGGAATTGGACAATTGTTCAAGTTTAGAGAGATTGGATTGCCAAGGAATTGGGATCCAATCACTTAAGATTGCCAAGAAGATCAATGAATGCATTGATTGAGTAAGAGATGAGAATGAATTTGATCCGGAGAATGCAACATCTTCTAAGCCTAATGAATTTCCCATCTCTGATCTTACCCATTCTCTTTACTTTCTGCCATTTATTTCTATGTTCATCTCCCCAAATCCCCATTTAATATTCTGCAATTTAATTTCTGCACTTTACTTTTCCGCCATTTAATTTTCTGCAAATCTCAACTCAATTTCTGTTTAGCTCAACTAGCACATTCTTCCAATTAAAGTTGCTTGACCAATCAATCCCTGTGGGATTCGACCTCACTCTATTGTGAGTTTTTACTTGACGACAATTCGGTATACTTGCCGAAGGAAAATTTGTTGAGAGACAAGTTTTCGTGCATCAGTCAACGAGTTATAACTCAAATGACATAATTTTTTATATTCACTTAAAGGTTATTGATGAGCGGATATTTTGTACGCTTTTTGGGGGTAATTTCATGTAGATTTTAGCATGTTTCAGTTAGTTTTTAGGCAAAAATCATATTTCTGGACTTTACTATGAGTTTGTGTGTTTTTCTGTGATTTCAGGTATTTTCTGGCTGAAATTGAGGGAGCTGAGCAAAAATCTGAGTTAGGCTGAAAAAGGACTGCTGATGCTGTTGGATCCAGACCTCCCTGCACTCGAAATGGATTTTCTGGAGCTACAGGAGTCCAATTGGCGCGCTCTCAACGGCGTTGGAAAGTAGACATCCAGGGCTTTCCAGCAATATATAATAGTCCATACTTTGCGCGAGGATAAACGATGTAACTTGGCGTTGAACGCCAAGTTCATGCTGCTGTCTGGAGTTAAACGCCAGAAAAACGTCATAATCCGGAGTTGAACGCCCAAAACACGTCATAACCTGGAGTTTAACGCCAAGAAAGGCCTCAACTCGTGGATAGTTTTAATCTCAGCCCCAGCACACACCAAGTGGGCCCCAGAAGTGGATTTCTGCACCAATTATCTTAGTTTATTCATTTTCTGTAAACCTAGGTCACTAGTTTACTATTTAAACAACTTTTAAAGACTTATCTTGTACCTCATGACATTTTCAGATCTGAATTACATACTTTGTGACGGCATGAGTCTCTAAACTCCATTGTTGGGGGTGAGGAGCTCTGCAG
>NC_029780.3:104218280-104218970 GCF_000817695.3 Arachis duranensis
ATAGGATAGTTTCTTTTCAAGAACATCTGCATCAAGTGTCATATTTATTCCCAATTGGCTAAAGCAGTTGGCTTATGTTCTTGGCAATTGTCACCAATACTTTTGAAAACCTTTTTCAAAAATAATTTTTCTTGATTTAATCCTGTGCCAAACTCCAAGTTTGGTGTTTTATTGTTAATTTTTATAATTTTCGAAAATTTATTTTGATTTTCTAAAAATTTTAAGTTTGGTGTTCTTCCTTGTGTTCTTGGTGTTCTTGTGAATCTTCAAAGTGTTCTTGAGTTTTTCTTGTGCCTTGATCTTAAAATTTTTAAGTTTGGTGTTCCTTGGTGTTTTCCCTCCAAAAATTTTCGAAAATTAAGGAGCATTAGATCTAAAAATTTTAAGTCTTGTGTCTTTTGTGTGTAATTTTCGAAAATAAGGAGCATTAGATCTAAAAATTTTAAGTCTTGTGTCTTTTGCGTGTTTTTCTCTTTCATCATAAAATTCAAATTTCAAAAATTTTATATTTTCCAACTACTTTTTCGAATTTTTTTTTAAAAAAAAATTTCTAGATTTTAATTTCAATTTTTTTCGGAAAAAAAATATATATATATATTTTTTTAACTTCTTTTTATTTATTCCATTACTATAAAATAAATAATTCTCAACATATAAATTCTCAACTTGTATTCAATCATGGAAGCAAGT
>NC_029780.3:104220237-104220594 GCF_000817695.3 Arachis duranensis
CTTACCTGAGAAGCTTAAAGATCCTGGGAGCTTTATGATACCATGCACATTAGAAGGCGTTTGTACCAAGCAAGCTTTATGTGATCTTGGGGCAAGTATCAATCTAATACCTGCATCTACTATCAGAAAGCTTGGTTTAACTGAAGAAATTAAACCAACCAGGATATGTCTTCAACTTGCTGATGGTTCCATTAAATACCCATCAGGCGTGATTGAAGACATGATTGTCAAGGTTGGGCCATTTGCCTTTCCTACTGACTTTGTGGTGCTGCAAAAGGAGGAGCACAAGAGTGCAACTCTCATTCTAGGAAGACCTTTCCTAGCAACTGGCCGAACCCTCATTGATGTCCAAAAAGG
>NC_029780.3:104227417-104227823 GCF_000817695.3 Arachis duranensis
TCTAACAAAAAGTTCATTGTTAATGGACAGAGAGTCAAACATTATCTTAAAAGCAATTTTGAGCAAGAATGCTCAAGACTGAGACTTGATTAAAAGCTCAGTAATAGTCCAGCTAATGACATTAAAGAAGCGCTTGCTGGGAGGCAACCCAGCCAATCAAAAAATTTAATTTTATTCGTTTTTCTAATAAATTTTCTTTCTTTACAGGTTTAGGTCTAAGTATCTTCAAAGGTGAAATAGCAAATTTATTGAAGTCCCAAGAGTTACAGAGAAATTTGGAAGCTCACTGGCATGAAAAAGCCAGTAAGAAACACTTTGGGCGTTCAACGCCCAAAAGAAGCACCCACTGGGCGTTTAACGCCAGTAAGGGTAGCCTTCTGGGCGTTAAACGCCAGAAAGGAGCATC
>NC_029780.3:104229108-104229507 GCF_000817695.3 Arachis duranensis
GAGAATCAATAACACTATCTGGATTCTGAGTTCCTAAAGAAGCCAATCATTCTGAATTTCAAAGGATAAAGTGAGATGCCAAAACTATTCAGAGGCAAAAAGCTACAAGCCCCGCTCATCTAATAAGAATTTGAGCTTCACTTAAAACTCTGAGATATTATTGCTTCTTAATTTCTTTTCATCCTATTTTATTTATCTAGTTGCTTGAGGACAAGCAACAGTTTAAGTTTGGTGTTGTGATGAGCGGATATTTTGCACGCTTTTTGGGGGTAATTTCATGTAGATTTTAGCATGTTTCAGTTAGTTTTTAGTAAAATAATATTAGTTTTTAGGCAAAAATCATATTTTTGGACTTTACTATGAGTTTGTGTGTTTTTCTGTGATTTCAGGTATTTTCTG
>NC_029780.3:104229562-104229803 GCF_000817695.3 Arachis duranensis
CTGAAATTGAGGGAGCTGAGCAAAAATCTGACTTAGGCTGAAAAAGGACTGCTGATGCTGTTGGGTCCTGACCTCCCTGCATTCGAAATCGATTTTCTGGAGCTACAGGAGTCCAATTGGCGCGCTCTCAACGGCGTTGGAAAGTAGACATCCAGGGCTTTCCAGCAATATATAATAGTCCATACTTTACGCAAGGATAGACGACGTAACTTGGCGTTAAACGCCAAGTTCATGCTGCTGT